>NC_056746.1:242069715-242314715 GCF_019279795.1 Protopterus annectens | reverse complement strand
TTATGCAAATATGTAGTGACACTTGTTACAGGGCTGGCCCTCTCTAGTATCGTTTGCAAGCAATGACAGCTGTGCATGCATACATGTTACAGGGCTGGGCCAAATGGCTATGTGCACACCTACATAGAGTGGATATTGAGAGTTGAGACACACAGGTTGAAATACCAGGTTTGTGTAGCCCAACTTCTCATTGCCAGCCTAACAGCCACTTGCACATACAGTATGTAAGGTAGTGCACACCACTGGCATTGAAACAGGTTGCATATCATCATTAACTCCAGTGTAACATCTGCAGTAGGAGTGTAAGATGTAGGAGACAGCTGCCCATGTGTAATAGCCAGTTCATAAGTGATGGCTCACACTATCTGATTATATCCTGATCATGTTGATAGTGGCATCAGAGTCTATTGATACATGACTCTGTTTGGAGAGTGGGCGTCTGTGCCCAACAGAGCTCATGGTCCTGGTGGATATGTGAGTATATACCCAGAGAAGGAAGCAGTCCTGTAGACACTTGCATCATCTGTAATCAACTAACAGGATGTGATGTGCTCCTCAGAGGAGGATTGCTACTAAAGGTAGCTACAATGTTTCTATAATAGCCAGTGTTGTCACGTCCATAACACAAATATTTACATGTGAGCATCACTGTCTAAAACATCTTCATAAACAATATGTAAACTAAATACAGTACTTGGGAGTTGTAGTACTGAATGCTCATAAAGGCATGTCCACTAGTCAGCTACTGGTGTTTACTAATGTCAGCTTTGTGTATGTGGCCATCCTGGAGGAATGTAATCTCTATGCCATGTACAGTGCCAAACCCACCTAACACCACGCCCCACACATTGTTTGGGATGCAGCTACAGGGGTAAGCTGGAAGGCAGCCCAGTCTACAACCATGACTGGACTGGACAGTCATGAGGTGTAGGTTAACACATGCAGCTCATCACAACACAACCAACACATACCCTTACAAGAACACAGTAAGGACGCACACTACCAGAAATCACACACATTCACAGATGCTTCTAAGTATCTGGCAATGACAAGACCTGCCGTGCTGCACAGAACTATGACATGGGAAGGACTGCACCTACAGAAATAGCACCCGTTCATCCAGATAGAGTCTTGGAGAACCTAAACCCACTACCACCTTCCCCACCCCAACAGGTACACTTAGTAATATATCCATGTACACTACAGGGCCCCTGTAATAATGACTATGCAGGTACAAGCTGCACTCTCTAAAGCCATACGTACAGCTTTCATGGGACTTGTCAACATCCTAGGGTGTATCCTACACAAATGTAAGAACATTCAGCTATCCACATACACATCATGTTCAATGATAGGGCTGTGTACACACCGAATGGTGCACAGCAACAGTTATCACACCCCACAAAGGGGGAGACACCATTGATAATGGGAATTAGTGCACAACTACCCTGCTGAGTCTGGTCTGTAAAGCCATGAACTGTGATCAACGTATTTGATGTACTCGGTACAGATGTAGATGACAGTAGGGTTGATTCACACTGCATATCATGACCTTGCCAGGTTGTAGGACAGCATCACCCATACTGTGTTCCAGCTACACTCAGTAAACTAGGCATATATTCCTATGTCACAGGAGTGGTTGGCAACTGGACTGCTGGCAGAATCAACACTACAGAAGGTGTCTGACTAATACACGCACATCAAACCAGTGCTGGCCACTGTAATACAGGGTTCATTCCTGGTACTCTCCCTCTTTGTTATCTATACAACACAGACTAACACAGAAGGCATCAGCCTATTGATGTTGCAAATGACTATGAATTAGGAGCAATAGTTGACTCAATGTGTGCTGTGTTCAACATACAAAAGGGCCTTAGTGTGACAGATGTGTGGTGTGTGATGTATGGCCACAATCTGACAGCTAAGTATTGCATTGTCATCCCCTATGTTACAAACCCTGTACCCATGAACTACCACCTAGGCAGCGGTCAACATAATGGCAACTGTGTGTATGTGATGCAGCTGGACACTACTCTTTCCTCTGATAGTTACTTCACCACACCAGACAGGTAGTCATATGTGGCACCCCTCATCATGACAGGGTGCCATCCAGGAGTATAGAGATAATTGCTCAGCCATACTCAACACCCATGTGACCCATAATAGATCACATATTTCATTTAAGGGTCATTGCCCATGTGTAGATGGCCTGCACTGCCCTTCCCAATCTCGAGCTGCACTATGTAGCATGCAGCCTACCCTGAATAAAGCCATGTCCAACCCAGAGGTGTTGGACATGCTACACTTAACACATCCTGATTCAAAATAAACACATACTTCATGGACATCAACCTATCTAGTACAAGGATCACAACATGCCTGACAGATCTCTGTCTCATACACTTAACGTACTCTTGCCATGCTATGCATCCCTGTCCAGCGAAGCTGCACATCGCCCCTCTCTGTGACATGGTGTGATGACCGCATGCCAAATATATCAGTAACCCTGTGGATCAGTTCTGTGGCGCTGCTTGAACTAGCCACTGAAACTTACCTGTCTGTTGCCTACAGCTAGGTAACCTTTCTGCCTAGGCTCATAAATGACCCAGGGCATATAGCCTACTAGATCACTATGACCATACATGCTGTAGTTGATATCCAACCCTGCAAATACCATCAGGCTAGCTATTGTCCCATGTGTTACACATGTGCAACACAGGCAATACATGGCAGGATGCTACACAGCTGTGCAGTGCCATGTAGATGTATATGGCAAAACACATACATGATTGCAAGTCTTCAGGGTCACAGGTCATGTCCCTAATGGTTATGTATGACTATATATGTGACATATACACAGCATTAAGGTCGATTGCATTAATTTGAACACATCCAGGCATGTGCTGATAGGTAAAGACACCAGTACAGGCAAACAGACATGCCCACGTCAAGACAACATCCACATGGTGTATGAGCAATGTCACCAGATGACACATACATATATAGTGATAACATCACATTACCAGTAAGTGTCAAACGTGTGTGACGTATACATGTCAGTGGTGTTAGTGTCATGTAGATTTGCAAAGACATATTTGTAATCTTAATAAATGTGGTAACCATGTATGTTCAGCTGTACTTCTGTACTTCTCTGTGAGTTACTGTGACCTTTCTCCATCATTATGTCTTCCAGGTATGCCACATAGCAGGCTGCCGATGTACAGCCACTTGGAGGATGAGGTCCTCATCTCATACCTCCTCAACAAGCATACAACACTCTTCAGCCATGTGCCACAGGATGCACAGCAGTGGGATGCCGGATGCCCTGTGGGAGGAACTCTGCAGGAGGGTAAATGATGTTGGCGGTCACAATCGCACCTATCAGCAGGTGCGCTGACACTGCACTGACCTCATAAGATGGGCGAAACAGCGTGCTTATGCAATCGCCAGGGAACAAGGTGCAACAGGTGGGGGGTCACTCACCCTGCCCCCACTCACACGTACCAAGGAGTTACTGGCCAACCTGAGGACACCTGCAGACCTCTGTCCACAAGCTTTAGCTGGTATTGTGGTAGTAGGTGTCTCTCAACCACCAAGCCTGGAGTTGCCTGGTAAGTCACTACTACATGAATAACACAACTATATTTCACATAGTTACATGTGTTACTGTAATGTAACATTATATGCAAGGCATGTATGCACACATGCTGCATACTATAGTCTGCTACTCTATGTATGCACAGATGTACAGCCACAGAGGAAAGAGTATGTGCTAACATGGACATTGCACCCTGCAGCTATCACACAGGTGTGGATAATGATCTTACTGCTGTGACACTCCTGTTTAGGTACCTCTGGTGTTTTGCAGTGACAGCAACCTGTGTCAGGTGAGATTGCTATTATTTACCAGGCTTGATAATGCATGGAACGTATTAATTGCATGCTATCTGCCATAACACACGTACACATAATGTATGGTGGTCCTGTTAATGGACACTGGTCAGACCTGCAATGCATCACAGTGCTTACCCATGTGAAACAATTGAAGACTATATGAAACACCTACACTAAACCTTCCAAACTGTCATTGCCAGATGTGTGGACAACAGTGAATACAATGGTGGAGGTGTGTTTCATTGTAGGGATAGGTACTGCATATCAGCATTACACATGTTGGGAATAAGAACAGTACTGTACAGAGACCATATGTGTGCACACACTCTAAGTGTGTTGGAGCTGGAGTATGACTGGCTCACAAGATACACCCTTGTGGATTATACCCTTGCTATGAATGTCACACAATGTCATGTGCTATCCGACATGTCCATGACATGTAGTGGGCTGACTGCAACACTGCTCAACTATCCTGCAAAACATGTCTCACATCCCATACATACCACCCTTTGTCTGCATATCCCTGTCCTCAGTGGAGCATGTGCCATCAATGGGTATATGTCATATGGGATAACACTGACATGTGAAATAAGATGCCCATCAAAACCATTGGACAGAACATGTGTACACATGGCCATGAAGGATGGCCAGACATGAAGCAACACACACAGTAGAAGTGATGTAGTGTACACCCTGTTGTACATTGGCTCGACACAATACAACTATGGCCTTTGTGTAATGGTGATATTGCAGATGTGAAACACTAAACATCATACAGGCCTGTGCATGGCTTGTGTAGGCATAACATGAAACCGCCACATAACATATCTTGAACATCTTGAGTGTGTCATGACATGAAAGCATTCACCTATACAATATACAAATACATACATGTGTTGCACAACATACACATACAACCACATCAGGCCACAGATACAGTACATTCACCTTGCTGGTGTCAGACATCACTGTCATGCATGCTCCTCATGTGTGTGAGGCACACAGATGGCATGTGGGACATAGAGTACTGCTAAGTTAGCCATGTGTGGGCATAGTTGCCAGGCATCAGTAATATGGTTGCAGATGTTCAGGGTTGTCATCCGTATACCCTTCTGTGACCTGTGTCACACATTCCACATTAGGGTTTAGTGTGTACACACATCAGTGACGTGGGTCACATTCCACATTAGATATGTATTGTATGTGAACATAGTCATGGCTATGAACTATGTCAGTAGCTCACACTGTATAGCAATTGTGAAGCCACATGATGCCCTGCAATGGATATGCATATCACCTCAATGTGCAGTATGTCCCTGCATATTTGTAGGGTGGACAGACAACATTGCATCAGCTGAAGGCCCATGTTAGTATAACATATCCCTGCATTGGGACACCATTATCATACTGTAGATTGGAAAGGACACCATTGTGTTACATATGTATGCATGTCATTCAACAAGTCAGCAGAAAACATGTCATACTACATGTGATTGGCAATGTCATAAGCCACTCAGCAGGCCGGTGTACTGTAAACCTGTGCTGGTCTGTGGCACCATTGCAAAGTAGGGACAGCCATGTCAAACATGTGTGTACTGCCACATGTACAATGTCTAGACTCAGCTCAGGGGTAGGCGGAATAATGTTGAACAGGCATGCACTACTTTGGGGAGATATGCAAGCTAAGGCTCAGGCAAACATAGTATGCAGTTGACATACCCTACTGCTCATGTCCTCACACATAGGGGCGGAGGCCAACACAAAGCATCAGTGGCAGATGTACAAAGGTCAGCGATGGTCTGTTAACATGTGGTGTATGTTGCGCACACCATGGCAGTGCTGTACAATGGTGCAAAGTGCATGCATTGTGTTGCAGGTATGGGACATAGGCTACTAACATAAATGGTGCAATACAGGTATGTATGCTAACCACCACTATAAATGCGTAAGGTGCATGCCATCTGCTATAACACATGCATGCTGTTGTGTGCAACTCAGGGATGTATAACTACCACTATAATTGTCTAAGCTGAAACTATAATTGTCTAAGCTGAATGCCATCTGCCATATCAGCTGCATGTAGCGTGTGTGTCTGTGTGTCTGTGTCTGTCTGTGTGTCTGTGTCTGTCTGTGTCTGTGTGTCTGTGTCTGTGTGCCTGTGTGTGTGTGTGTGTGTGTGTGTGTGTCTGTGTGTGTGTCTGGCTGTCTGTGTGTGTCTCTGTGTGTGTCTCTGTGTGTCTGTGTGTGTGTGTGTGTGTGTGTGTGTGTGTGTGTGTGTGTGTGTGTGTGTGTGTGTGTGTGTGTGTGTGTGTCTGGTATAACTTGTAATGTACAGTTCTTGTCTTCCCCTCACAGGTGTTGATGTAGGTGCATAGGTGCATTGCCCTCCTGCGGTCCACCTGATGTTAGTGTCCCCACAGACTCTAGCAGTGATGATGATAATATGATTGAGGCACAGGCAGGGTTATCAGGGGCTGAATCTGTGCCATTTGTTGTCATTCCACCTGTCTCCCCCTCATCCTCACACACAGTTCCCCTGCCTACACATACCCCATCACCACTGTCCATAGAGGAAGGACAGTTGGCAGGTGGTAGCATGGAACAGGGAAGTGTGGAGACTATGGAAGGTGTTCCTGCACACCATGATCCCAGTCAACTGACTGGTGATGTCCCACACAGGCATGTGCCCAGTGCTGCTTGTAGGAGGACAACTGGCCAACATGCTCCTGTGAGACAAAGCACATCACCTGGAGACATCAGATGCATGTTTCAGGCTGTAATGGAGGCACAGGCATGTGCTGAATGGCACAACAGAGAAGGTCTGAGGCTTCAGAGGGCTGCTGTCTGTTCATTAACTGACAACATCCAGGCACTTGCAAATGCTCACCATCATCTTGCAGATGTTTTGGATAGACGATTGGGTGACATGGTGGGAGTCCTTGACCGTGGCATGTCAATCCTCGAGCATGGAATGTCTGTGCTGGAACATCTGGTGGGAGTGAGGCATTGGGCGCATGGACGTAGGTCAGCTGCATCAACTGTTAAAGGTCTATGTGAACATGTTACTGCACATGCTTGCTCCCATAGTGGCGGTAGCAGCAGCAGTGCAGCTGGTGCTGTGCAGTCCATACCAGGACACAGTAGGCCATGTGCATGTTGTCCTGGATGGTTCCAACAGGGACACGATTCCAGTGGACATGTGTCATCAGACAGTACCCAATCTGGACCTCTGCCTGGTAGTGCCTGTGCAACCCCTGGCAGGTGCAGGTCACGTGGCCTAGCCGGACACCATGAACTATGAAACCTGCATTGTACAGTCTGCAGCTGTCAGTAATACCCCTGTGTAGGCCAGCCACATGCCAGACCTGTGTGCATGCATGCACACACCGGAAACAAATGTAGGGCACCTCAACACACACACGCATAACATCCACACACACTCAATGATATCACAAGCCCTAACACACACACACATGATTTCATCCAATGGCACAGCCTGGGCTTCTGGCAAACATTATCACCCTGTGCATATGATGATGCCTGTGCCACATCCCTGTCATCTACACCATCGGTGGAGGGACATGCTCATATGGTCTGATGATCAGGATGAACATACTAGGTAGACAATTGTAGATTAATATTGTTGAGTACTGTTAACAGGCAGCAGACATACCATGTATTACAGTTTTAGAATGCATTTTGTAAGTTTGACAGTATGCATCATGTGTAACAACACTAACAGCATGTTAATCGTGACGTTCTGCCTTCCTCTTTCAGGTGTAGTTGCATGTGCCGGGGGATGTCGGTGTTTGCGGTTAGTGTCCCATATGTACATGTTGACTACCCACAGGTCAGTATGACAATACATGCATGCACTTTGTAGCTTCCACATCACAGTTATATTCTCCCATGTTTCAATTATGTTTACTGTTCTAATGTTCCAAGAGCATGATAGCTGTGTAGTAAGCTACTGTGTTCAGAGCCATCACATCCATAGTGGGTGACATTACAGGTATAGTTACCTGGAGCAGGGAGGAGGTAAAAGAGTGGTATGGCGGATGACAAGGGTAAAGGCCAATGAAAATAGTGGCTTCTCATTGGGAAGCAGTAATACCCACTGCCATGACAGCATGCAAACACAGACACACCCACAGATTAACAAACACAGTAACACACACTCTGACACACACACAGAGTTGCCAGTGTTTGGATGAGAACCCCTACCTATGTGCATATCATCATTATAGTACTACGCAATTACAAGATTCACCACAGAAATTACACATGTACAGGTAGTCGGAATGGCCTATGATCGAGGACATCGGCAGGGATACTACAGTGCAATGAGTGTATGTGGGGAGCGGGATCCATCAGTAGGCTATGTAACAACAGGTCACACCCCAGAGTGTACATGTTAACAGGCGGTTAGAATTCCCATCTATGATTGATGATATCAACAGGGATGGTAGATTGCATTGAGTGGATGGGGGAGGGGGCATTAACATTTCACTATGGTAAAATACAGCCTCACTTCAGGGACGAGACAGCCATACACACACACACACACACACACACACACACACACACACACACACACACACACACACACACACTGTGGCATTCACAAACATATACACCTATGTCACACACATACAGACACTTTACATGTGTGAGGTTCAACCACCTGTCTATGCCTTTCTTTCTACACTTCACTCTGTACTGGTGTCAACAACAGTGTTCAGGAGAGTGAAAACATGTGGGATGTATTCCTAACCATACGTGACATATATGGACACACAGACACTACACATGCCAGTACTGTGAATCAAACACCTGCCTATCTCATGATAGGGATTACAGAAGTACAGTACTATCGCATTCACTACAAAGCTTACTGACTCTTTCCTTTGCCAACTGTGCTGATATATGCACAATATATGCACATGGGAGGTATTACTGTTACAGGTGTCATGAGGTTTGCCTTCAGTGTCACCCTTACTGCATTCTACATTGTCTGTCTTCCACGTCAATTAACAAAACCTGACCTTAGCAGTTACACAGGTTATTGTAGGAATGTTGTAACACTCCAGTGAGCTGTCCTCAGTAATCATTCATCTGCAAAGAGGCCCCACCACTTAGTAGTCATGTCCAAACATCTGTCCATACCTCATGTACGGCTTACTGTACTTAGAGCATATCACCATATACAGTTGGCAATGTTGAGGCTGTATTGCAACAGCATGATGTGCTAAGACAACAGTCACCTTTAGACATCAGACACTGCACACACATGAAATCTACACAAACATCAATACATGTACACATATGTGGTCTACATCAGTAAGTGCACTAGCAGATCAAGAAGATACATTCCACACCTTCCCCATGCCATGTGTGAAACATATCCGAGCATTACACCATAATGGATGTTGTATTCATGTACTGGTAGGACACCACCACCTTCACCAAGTAGCCAAGTGTACATATATGACAACAGCACATATCAGTGAGACACACACAGCATTATTCCATCTCATGCTCCTACAAACTGTTACTTGACAGTGCCATGGTGAAGCCAGGGCACTGTAATGGACAACAGTGAGCACATCATAATTGCCACACACACCTCATGTTTACTGGAAGAATGCAGGCAATGTGCTCTGTTAGAGCAAGGCAGTACACTCATTCAAGCATGTGCAAGGTCTGTGGCTTGTAAACATCTCACCCCAGCATGTACTAGCTATTGTGGTACTAAGGCTAATGTCCAGACAGCACACAGCATGTATGGCTTGCAATCATTGACATGCGGTATATATAGGAGCTGTGGCCACACGTGGCTGTACATGTCATGGACATATCACCTGTGACTACTCAGGAACATACAGAGCAGAGCTGGATTTCCCTGAGTCTGTCAATGCAGGCCTTGTGTATGTCCTATGATCCTGTTATTTGGGTATGTTTGTAGGCATTGCATTAGGTGGACATGTCTAATGACATAAATGCCACATGGGGTGTTGTATGATATGATAGGTGTCATGGGTGACCAGTACAGAGGGATTATTCCCTCTGTTAACATAGATATCAAACCTTATGTTCTGTTAGCATGCTATCTGCCATGTGAATGTGTGTAATGACTGTAGCCACCTGTATGTAGAAAGGATAATGAAAGCTATGGTAATGTCATTTATGTTGTATGAGTGTGGGATGTATATATCCAGGGCAGGTACAGTTAGGTCACATCCAACCATGAGGGTGTTGTTTACTGGTGTACAGCAACAGTCAACCGTGTTAATTCTGACAACATCTGATGGACCCCGGTATTTGTACAACTGAGCTTGTTACAAACAGTGGTATTATTGCATTGCATAACACATTATACAGCTGTGTCTGTAGATGGGTATGTTGCACAGTTTATGTAGGCCTAGGTACAATTCACCAATCGAGGGTTATCTGATGGCCTACCATACTATGTCATACCACATATGGATGTGTGTTGGTAGTCTGGGGACAAGGTGGTGGATGTATATGAGAATACAACCTAGAATGCAGCATTTGCCATTGTCACCTGTACCTGACTCATCTGTGATGAGTTATGTTGAGTAGTGGTCTTTACATGTGATTAGCATTTATGAATATGTGGACACCACTGTTATGGCCCACATCTGGATCTGAGTTATATGGTGGTAGTGCAGTTGTGCAATACAGAGCCTTCAGCCAGGTGTTCCTCATTGCACAGATGTCAGTATTCTCCATTGTAGGTTCTACATTGAGCAAATGGATTACTAAAGCCACACATCTCACACTGTTTCGTATAAGCATCTAATGCAATTGTCTTGTAGGTGTCAGGGTGTTACTTTTGGGTGTAGGACATTTGCCTTCGAATGCAGCTATATGTGTAAATGTGACCTAGGTATTATCCACACACATGTGAAACATGGATGCATGTGCTCTTTGTTGAAGGCTTGTCATTCAGTCATGACAGCCCAGAATGACAGACACTGGACAACCTCATAATAACAGCAGGACATTGGCTTATTGTTTTGGTCTAGCAGTTGCCACTTGTACCAAGACACCACTGCGAGTGGCAGTAATGTGCTTGGTAGCAAATGCCTCTTGTAAGGTGACGGACAGCAGCAGAAATTGTGTATATGACCAATGTGAGATATACTTAGGGTAGCAGTCCTTTTAATAATGAGAACAACTAACACAGCTGGGAGAGGTCATCTTGACACCTGCACCTCAGTACCATTGCACAATGTGGCTCACACATTATGCTTGCACATGCCACTGTTCCATGTATAATGCCACTGTCCACAACCTGCTATCAATGTATGCCTTTCTGGGCAGCAAGGTGTGTGACACATGCTGTAGGTAGCATCCGCCTTTGTGTCCCAGGTAACCTATTGTCTGTCACGTCCACACATGCATGAATGTATATACTTAACATATATATGTCAGTACATCATGTACATGTATGCATGTGTATCACACAGCACAGACACAGATATATAATTTACGGGCCACATACAGGTATCAGGTAGTAAACCAGTATGATGTGCATATATACTGACAGGTAAGATGCACATAGCTGTAAACCTGTGTGTTTACAATAGAAGTCCATTACAACGTGTTCTGTACATGTAAGTGTATGAGCATGCACACTGTGGCCTTCTGTGGTTAGAATCGGAGTGCATCCCAAACAGCCCTGTGCTACTAAGTGTATGAGCGTACCCACTGCCACCTTGTGTAATTTGAGTCAGTGCATCCAACAAGCTCTTTGTTACTAAGTGTATGAGCATGCCCAGTATAACCTTGCGTAGTTGTAGTCATAGTGCATACCAAATGGCCCTGTGCTACTAAGTGTATGACCATGCCCACTGTAACCTTGTATAGTGATAGTAGTTGTCCATTCCACAGATGGCCATACTCCAGTTCAGGTTCCTGTTTTGCTACAACTATACCTCTCAGGCCTACCTGCAGATGACGTGTCTTGTTTGTGCATTCAGGTTGTAATGGACACCTACTTTAAACACACAGGTTTACAGCTATGTACTTCGTGACTGTCAGTCTCCCTGTTGTTGTCCTCAATCTTAGAAGGGCATTCTGATTGGCTTGGAATATGTAATCTCTGTGGCATGTCTCGCAACTGCGTAGTACTGTAATAGTGATCTGTAGATAGGCAGGAGTTCTGATCCCACCACTGGCAACTGTGTGCATGTGTTTGTGTGTGTGACAGCAAATGCCTGAGTGTGTGTGTGTGTGTGTGTGTGTGTGTGTGTGTGTGTGTGTGTGTGTGTGTGTGTGTGTGTGTGTGTGTGTGTGTGTGTGTGTGTGTGCGTGTGTGCTTGACAGTCAGAGCCTGTGTGGAGGTGGCTGTGAGTGTCTAACCACTGAACATGTTGAGGAGCAGATTTTGTAGTTTTCCTATATGGTGTCCATATTATATGTCACAATGTCCACCTCATGAGGGGTACAGATGTCATTCAGCCAAGGGACTGTGTTGGTAAGCCATACACTTACATCTGGCAAAAGGCCTGGTGAACAAAGTATGCAACCCTACTATTACCCGGAATACATTCTGAACCCATGTGTCATACACAAACACACTTGTCTAGAATATCCCGCTATGTTGCTAGTACCCTGCACATTGATGACAGATAGTAGGCATGGTGTGATTGCAGTGGGCTGCAGAGGGCATGGCACCCTGTACAGCAGTACAATAGGGACTTAATTATGGACAGTGTGCCTTCACTATGCTCCCCACTTGATGCCTGCAACATATGTGGTGCCATCAAATGTGATCCACATAGGCAATACAATGGCTTACACATGTGCCCTGTATGGACTGATGCCACTGACACCAGGGAATACCTGTATCATGCTATCAATGCAGGTGCAGGGTCAACCTGCTGTCTATAAACAGGTCCTGCCACACCAGGCCAGTATTGGCATATCTGAGGATAACACTTTGTGTATACAACATGTGCCAGCCAAACCAGGTACACTTGTACATGTCACTGTACATTATTGTGGGACGTGCACATCCCATGCAATGTCCATGTCCAGGACTATTAAACACAGACATGGCATGCATTGCAAAGCAATGGCCATACACAGTGTTAACCAGGATGTCAGGACAGTTCATACAATACCCATCTGTCTGGGACATTGCAGACACTACACCCCCGTACCACACTGCACTCCATTGTCAGGTGGCGTGATGCCAAAAATTACCTCTCACCCAGCCTTGTACAGCCATCTTGCACAGCCAACCACTACACACCCATGAAGCAATGCACACATGCATGTCAGTACTGTCACATTTTGTCTGCATGTGGGATATGATGCTCCCAATCACAGTCACATCTAGTATAACTCCCATTGACATATGGACTGATGTCAGACACGCTCACATGCCCTAGCCCATAGAACATCCAGATATCCCCTGTGGTGCATGTAGTACCTGTGCATTACTGCAGTGTAGCAAACTAAGTAGTTAGGAAGGGTATTTGTGGGCCTGGCAAAGTATGTCAATGTGAGTCCATTAGAGAGTGTGGTTGTGTTGACAATGACATCCGTTCATGTGGACAGCCATGTGTGCTACACCTAATGTATGTCTACTATATCTCTGTTGCAGATGTCGCTCACCAGCACACATATATGTTCTTACAGCACACCAACATGTCAGCTTTGTGGCACATGGAGTAACTGCATACACTTGTAATAGTAATGACTAGGCAGTCAGGGGTTTGAACCCCTGTACTGGTAGGTGTGTGACAGACGATGCTTAGGTTTTAGTCTCCAAGCCCTTCTCTGATGTATTTTGCCTCTTTCTGTCCCTCCCACACACTCTCTGGTGGATGTGGAGTTGTACACCTGCTCAGCTGCAGCTTGTGTTTTGTAAGTGATGGTCATGATCAGGTGATGGCCTCTGCACCTATTGCAGTCCTCCTCTAGCTGATTGCATGTGGAACAGCTGTGATGATGTTTCCATAGCCAATCACATGGAAACACAGTACAATATCTAGGAACATCATGTTGGTGTTTGCCCATGACAGTCGCTGTGAGTGGTACCTGGATCTGGTGTTTGGTAAACGGCATCACAGATGATATCTGGATGTTTCTGAAACATCATACACAGTCAGAAATAGCCTAAAGACAGGAGGGTGATGTGCCGGACATGATTACAGCATGTAAGTGTAGCTATGCTTCATTGAGGCTACTGCCAGTTTAACAAGTTGTGTGTGGTAATGGCTGTTCAGCATGTTTTAAAACTGACAAGACAGTGCTCTGTTTGTGAGGGAACCCCCATCTGTAGGGCCATCTGTGGACTGTTCAGTGTGTGGAACCATTTGTTTCCTGTGTTACTCACTGAACACACATCTGTGAACTGCAGGAGCATAGTGTGAGGATTGCAGTCAGTACATGGTGATAGTGATGAGTTACTGCCATCACATCCCTGATTGGACATATGTCACATGAAACAGTGGTATGACAGACACTGTCTGGGGTTTTCAGTGACATGCCAATAATTGGTCACTGTTCATAGCTGCAGTCACAAGTCTTCTACATTTTGTACAGATGTCATGCAGTATATATGCATGTGTTATGCTCCCTCTGCAAATGTATGCTATCTGTTGTGTTGGGTTGATGCTCATATCTATGCATGCTGTTATAAGTAATCCTGAATGCTGTTGACTATTACTTGACCATATCTGGGTTAAAACTGCAACACCATAGGCTGTATGGGTTTGGAGGTCCCGGCAGAACCTCCTGTCCCACTTCAGATGGCCATGGCACTGGGCACCAGCACATCTGGGGCCCAGCATTGGACCTCCACCTCTTTTGGCTCTGCACTATATTCTGGTGGAACTGCCACTGAGGATGGGGCTTGTCCCTCCTGGGAGCAGGTCCAGACAGGAACATGTCCGCTGTCGTACAGTCCCAGACGTGGTACGTAGGGGGCTCAATAAGGGGTTTTGAGGTGAGATACACCAGCTCGAGGGCAGAGTGTCACATTTACAGGGTGAGCCTGGCCCTCCTAGACAGCCCCCAGCACTGCCACCTTTGCAGCTGTTTTGGTGCAGTGGTGGCTGCTCATGGCTGGGGACCTCTGTTCCACTGTTTCCATCTGTGGGCTCATGGGCTTGTAAATGCCAAACACCCCTCCCCTTCCAAGGTGTATCTCCCCACATGTGTCATATACTGACCCTGTATTCTGTCTTGTCTGTCATCCTACCGAACCTATCCGCCATGAGCATACCTACTCTCCTTCCCCCACATCCCACTCTCACCCTACGGAAACAAAAGGCCAATTGGTTTCTAGAACAACATTTGCCCCATACATAGCTGTCCATTTCACAAACGTGTCCACTGGACACATGTAACCCTTTTAATATGCATCACAACATGCCAGTTGTCCTCACCCCTCTCTCTTAGGCACACAATCCTGGTATGCACATGACTCCTAAAGGTTCCAGGTACACGTGATTCAGACGACCCCATTGTACACACAACACTACCGGTCCCTCTATGGTTACCCCATTTACCTTTTTCATGATGATGATGTCGCACACAGCACCTTGCAAGAGTACTGTTCTCACATAATGACTGGACAGGAACTGTTGTGTTAATGTAAATAAAATGCACAGAGTGATGTATTTGGCCAATGTGCAAATGTTTGTGTGTATTAATGACACATGTCTGTCTGAGGGAGTCTTGATATTACATAAGACACCACTACATAATACAGGTGTTGCTGGTGTTTCCCTTTTATTCCTTTGTAATGATTTGTTGTCACATGGGATGTTCTTGATATATCTATATATATGTATGTATCTATATCTGGAAATAAACACACACACATACATCTACATGATGGAATACATTTCCTATACTGTTGAATTACTCCATTGGATGATATGTTTGTGATAAGATCCGATGTCTGTATATCTGCCAAAGCTTAGTAGTAAATCACAATAGTTGTGTATGCAGGGCCTGGTTTCGAGCCTTGCAGAGGCTGTTTATTTTGTTGCTGGACAGAACAAGGTCATTGGATACGGAGTGATTAAGGCACATTAAAGCAGTTGTGAGGGGGTGTGCATAGGTTTGCGATGAGCTAAGCAATGCTAACCTCCAGTTACAGTTTCTTACACTCAGTTAGCCTCTACATTGCTTCACCAGTGTAATACTCACATACTGGCGGCCAAACAGACTTACACCCGCTTGCTCCCGCACTTGCCAATGCACTGCATTTGGTGTTTGCATCTGACACTCACACCCCTGGGTGGGAGTGTGGACTACGATATTACCTTGTGATGCCTATAACATTGGATTACATGCCTACAGTATCAGGAATGGCTGCCCATTAGGCGAAAGCATGCCATTCAACTGTACAGAATCCGTGGCCTGTCAAGAGTTTGATTCATATTATTGGTGTGTTCCTCTTACAATCTGCACCTGCCTGGCTAATACATGGGAACTGACACTCTTCAATACAAACAAGAAATTGGGTTTTGGAACCCACATCCTTCAGCCAAGTCATGCTACTGCATACCTAATATTCTATCATCTTTCTAAGGCTGTAAGTGGAATATGTGCTTTCTGTCCCTATCAGACCTCTCATACGATTGGGGACAAATATCAGCTGAATCAGGGACACATTATAAAACCATTAGGGACACATTTAAATTATTAGTGCTATTAACTTGACACATTGACAGACTCAGAGCATATGAATTCATGCACATTTTCTGAGGTAAATGATGTTTATAACTCTTAATTGTTGTCATTATTCATTATGTGGAATTCACCACCTTTCCTCCAAAAGTCACTAGTTTTAGGAGGGATTAAGTGGGACAGAGTTAGAAATTGAGTCAAAATCAGGGATGTCCCTGGAAATTGGGGACAGTTCAGAGGTATGGTCCCTATTTGTTCCCCCAATGGTTTATGTCCTGTCCAGTGGATTTGCTCTTAGGGGTTGAGAGGTATGGGCATCAGCTATGCCCATTTCAGAATATTACTTACATCTCCGGGGTGGTCCTAATATGACTGCCCCAGCCAACACCTGCACGCCTAGGCCCATAATTGCATACCCATAGTTCCCCCACCCGCCCCCTCCACTACAGCACTCATCCTTACTGTGGGTGCAGGTGGGGTATAAACACACCACTACACACTGCCCACTCTCCGCATGTTGGGACACATGTCATACGTTGTGTCGACCCATGGGTTATCAGGCTTGCACAACCTACTGGTCCGTGTACGTCTACAGCCTGGTTTGATGAATCATTACTGGGACTGACTCCGATGATCATTACTTTTTAGGTCTCCCATAAGGGACATCGATGTCTATGTTTCAAGATTAGACCTGGCAGGTCTCTCCCACTGGTAGTATCCTGCCGGTGGTCTGGGAAACAGTAGTGTGTTTACTTTTATTGTGTGTCTGTATGTCTCACCGGCCTAGCTGGAGCGGTGGGGGTGGGGGGGTTGATGCTACGTGTTGCACGTTTGTTTATTAGACTCCTCACCCCCATTTGCATGGCCTATGAAAATATGTAACTCATAATTGCTGTATCATATCCTAGCTATATACATGTGTATATTTACAGTCACACACACACACACACATATATATATATATATATATATATATATATATATATATATATATATATATATATATATATATATATAGACACATTACTATATACAGATATATCTGTATATGTATGCATACATGTATATATTTATATACTGCTGTCTGTGTATATATATATATATATATATATGGCGGCCTTTGTGGACCAGTTTTGTAAGAAGGCACTTTTGGATACACCGCACATTATAAAGGATTCCTGGCATTGCCTGGAAAGGCTTAGGGGGATAAGTGATATGGATGTTGAGTCATATGGTTTCCTAACAATTGATGTGGTAAACCTTTTTTCAACTATTCCCCATAATGAAGGGCTGGATTTATTTCATGACAGTTTATTGAGTAGTGCAAGTTTTGATTTGGAAAGACTAAATATTTGAATTGAATTTATGAGATTCATCTTGATCAGTAATTATTTGACATTTGAAGGTGAAACTTATCAGCAGATTAAGGGGGTGGCGATGGGGGCCCGTTGCGCCCCCGTATATGCCAATTTAGTTCTTCTGTCATGGGAGAAATGCCATATTTTATCATCAGACTTTAGGGAACATATTTTAATGTATAATAGGTTCCTAGATGATATTTTAATCCTTTGGAAGGGTAGTGAAAGTGAAGTTATTGATTTCATGTCTTACATCAATCAAACTACGGAATTTTTTAGATTCACATATACATGGAATAAGATGTCCATCAATTACTTGGATATTTCTATTTTTAAGCATGAAGGAAAATTAGTTAGTAATATATTCAGGAAACCTAGTTTCTCCAATTCTATGTTACATTTTAAAAGTTGTCACCCCTTCCATCAAAGGAAAGGGGTGATAAAAGGACAAATGGTCCGACTATCAAGGTTGGTTAGTAACGATGAATTGTTTAAGAAAGAGATGTACACCTTGATAGGGTTATTTATGGAGAGAGGATACCCATTGAATTTATTATTAAAAATTAAAAAAGAGGTATATAGGAAAAGGAAAACTATTTATATACCCATACTTAGGGGTATGGACAATATGGTATTAACACAAGGAACAAATAATGGAGGGATTGGTTTAAAGAAGGATAATCCTACTTTTGTTTTAAGATTCAATGATATGGCCAATGAATTTTGTGACAGTATAAGAAACAATTGGGATCATTGCATTAATGCACAAACTAGAGAATTGCTGGGTGGAAGTCCCAACATTGTCTTCAGTTGGGGGAACAATATGAAAAACATTTTAGAAAGAGAAAAGAAAAGGTATATTAGATCTCGGATGAGTAAATGTGGTAACTGTAGCAGTTGCAGATTTATAGCTAAAGGTAGCTATATCTGTGTAGTGAGCTATGGACGTACATTAGCATGTCCAGGCCTATGCAACTGTAATACAAAAAATTGTGTTTATATAGCATCATGTGCCACCTGTGATGCATATTACATCGGCATGACCACCCGTAAGCTACGAGAAAGAATTTGTGAACATAATAGAAGCATAAGGAAAAGGGATGAGCATAATGCTTTATATTTGCATAGTAAGGTGTGTGGTAATTTTATTAGATTCTTGTTCTTCATTATCGATAGGGTGATGCCCTTCACGGCTGGTGATATTAGTAATAGAGTGGCAGTTCTGGAATCCGAGTGGCAGATGAGACTCAATGCCACTAGGTTTCCAGGACTAAATGATCACATCTCTTTAAAACCTCATTTGAAGCTGAGAGCTAGTGTAATATGAAATACAAAGGGTTGTTTCATATATTATATTATATATTGTTAACAAACTTTAATCAATTTAATTAATGTACATAGTTCTGTTTATAACTATGTTTGTTGTTGTTATGTTTATGTGTTTATGTGTTCGTCAGATAATTATGGAATTTTTATAGTATGCATTTTTAATTAATCATATTTATGTTTATTAATGTAATGAATATTTCTTTAAGGAAGTAATGGAATTATTGATTAATTGGGTGAATCAGGGTGTGTGGATGTGTATTTAAGTGTGAATGAACAGTTGTTACATAGACTCTGATGATACCAGGTTGGCTGGTGAAAGCGCTCAGTCTGTGTTTGTTTCGCTTTGGAATAAAAGAATTTAATCTTCGTGGTTGGTGTCCCTACTTCCTTGGATTTGCTGTGGTGGAAATAAGTCAAGATATATATATATATATATATATATATATATATATATATATATATATATATATATATATATATATATATATATATATATATATATATACATATATATATATATATATATATATATATATATATATATATATATATATATATATATATATATATATATATATATATATATATATATATATATATATATATATATATATATATATATATTTATATATATATATATATATATATATATAGAGATATATAGATATATATATATATATCTAACATATGGGTCTATGGGTGTCTGCATATGTATATATCTATATGTGGGTATGTATATGTATTCTGTCTCTGTATGTATACATTTGTACTACGGAGAGGGAGAGGCTTATCTCTATGTTGCTATGTGTAGATATACACACACATACCTCTAGATATATACATCTACATCTGGTTATTCCGTTCTTTGCCATATAGATTACACTTTGCTGCAGTGGGACTCGTAGTGGGTGTGGCTGCTAGTTGGGTGATGCCTCTGCCCAATGAACACATTTGCTTACATCCCCTGGGCTGTCCATATAGGCCTACATCAGCCAACACCTGCACAACTAGACCCATAAGTAGCTGCCCATAGTTACCCCACCTGCACCTCCTCTACAGCACCCATCCTTACTCTGGGTCCTGGTCGGTTCTGAACACACCACTACACGCTGCCCACTCTCCAATTCATGGGACCCATTTCATACAATTATCTTGACCCATGGGTTATCAGGCTTTCCCGCCCTTGCATTCCGGGTATGTATACACCCCAGCCAGAATTTTCCGTTTATCACCTTCTTTTGGCCTTGCCAATTTTTAAGTGAGTTAGGGTTAGGGTGCGGGTAAGGTAAGTGTGCGATAGTGACGGACCTTAGTGTTAGTGTTTGGGTTAAGATTAGTGCATAGATAGTTGTGTATGTAAAGATTAGTGTAGGTTTGTAAGGTTTTTGGTGTGCTTGTGTTGTGTGTGTGTTTTTCGGGAAAGGCATTTGTTTTGTTGATTGTCGGGATTGAGGTTTGTCGGGCATGTGAAATTTTGCGTTTTTGAACTTTCGGTTTTGTCGTGTCGGTTATTTCGTTGTCTGTCTTTTGGTGTGTCGGTGTTATCAGGCAGACCTATATATATATATATATATATATATATATATATATATACATATATATATATATATACATGTATATATATATATATATATATATATATATATATATATATATATATATATATATATATATATATATAAATATCTATATGTATATATATATATAAAATGTCTTATATATGCTTAAACCTGCTTACTAGTGCCTTATTCATTATGACACAGACACTTAGCTCCAGTTAACTTTTAATTGTTATTTTTCAGGTTATACAGTGGACAGATGTCACAATTTACAGATTACCGATGGTAAATGGTATGTGATGCAATAGGATTCGGAACGAGAATGTCTGTTCGTTAGGCGGTTGCTCTACACTATTGTTGTGCTGCTTCATTTGCATATATACCCATATACCCATGGCTCCTGGTTACCCAAACACCGACCCCAATGCCTCGGTTATTTCGTTGTCAGTGTTTTGGCGTGTCGGTGTTATCAGGTAGACCTACATATATATATATATATATATATATATATATATATATATATATATATATACATATATATATATATATATATATATATATATATATATATATATATATATATATATATATATATATAAATATCTATATGTATATATATATATAAAATGTCTTATATATGCTTAAACCTGCTTACTAGTGCCTTATTCATTATGACACAGACACTTAGCTCCAGTTAACTTTTAATTGTTATTTTTCAGGTTATACAGTGGACAGATGTCACAATTTACAGATTACCGATGGTAAATGGTATGTGATGCAATAGGATTCGGAACGGGAATGTCTGTTCGTTAGGCGGTTGCTCTACACTATTGTTGTGCTGCTTCATTTGCATATATACCCATATACCCATGGCTCCTGGTTACCCAAACACCGACCCCAATGCCTCCCTAACACTGCAGTCATCCATTCTCCAGTTGGATTTGCGGTGTATCCACACCACTACACATTGGCCACTCCCTACTCCTGTAGACCCTCCCATCGGTTGACTCACTCCACGTATCCTCAGAACTCCCAAACTTTTAGTCCACAAACATTGGTGACATGAGCGACCAAAAGGACAATATTCACAATTTTTGGGTTGTTCCCACATGGGACACGCATGTCTTTATGTCAAGATTAGACTCTATACTTCTTTACATCCTGACTCCCGTTAACATGACACTACAATAAATTAATAAGTATGACTATGTGGTAACGCACACGTTACACATGAGAGCCTAGGTATGTACGTGTTTGGTGTATTTCTTTTACAAATAGACTGGTTTAGTAATTGGCGTTGCCACAGCAGGCAGATCACAGGAATGATTCCATGTGTGGGAAAGTCCTCACATTTGATTTTTTTCAGCACAGCACTGACTTCGGACATTGTACACACTTCTGCGTTTTAGCAGTTTCGTCCCTTCCCTCTTATGCACAACCTATTATTCTATCTACTGTCGAGGTTAGTAAGGGCACATTCATGTTATTTATGTCTGCAAATGGAATGAATGTGTTACAGAGAATGTACTTCTACAGATAGATGTCTGCATGTGTGTATGCATATATACTTATAACGAACTTGCTGACCTCCACATGGCAGTCCAGTTAGAACCAGTCCATCCAACCCTGGCATGCCTGTCTCCATAATTTCATACCCATAGTTCCTCCACCCCACCCGAGTTCAACATATATGCATACCATCTATTGTCCAGTTGTTATCGCAGCCATGACACACCTCCACACATTGCCCTCTCCCAAGCATTAGGGGCCCTACACGTATGTTGTCCCAACCCATGTATTCTCAGGCTCTCCCACCATTTAGTCCTTGAACATACCTGCCCTTGCTTGTGTAATCGTCAGATGGCCAAATAACCTATCAATTTTTGGGTAGTCTCACCAGGGACTACCCACTGTGTGTAAAGTAGACTTAGCAGATCAACAATGTTACTCCCACTGGTAATATCCTGCCTGTGGTGTGAGTAGCAGTGCTTTGCTCACTGCTACCCAGCTTGATATGACATACACTGACAGGGCTATATAATACTGGGGTTGCTGTTGATTCCCTTCTCATTCCTTTTGTATGCTTTATTGTTACGTCGTTCTTTCTTCATAGATAGATGCATATATATGTATATATGTATATGTATATGTATATATATATATATATATATATATATATATATATATATATTATATCTGTACATACTTATATACATTTCCTATGCTGGGCACTGCTTAGACCCACACAAGCTCACTCAGACTTGCTTACTGGTACTTATATATGTTTACTGCTGCTTATTTGTGCTTACACCTGCTTACTAGTGCCTTATTCATTATGACAGTGCCACTTTGATTGAATGTTATTTAAGTTAAATATCTGATGCGATACTCTTATGTCGGTTTTACTGCAAAATGACATTCATTCCACATGGAAAATGATATGTGCTATTGCTGGGCTCGAACCGTGAATGCCTACTTGTTAGGCGGATGCTCTAAACACTACACTATTGACATTTATATTGATTCTGCATGTTTTTCTCTATTTGAATGAATCTGATGTGTAAGATACGCTCGGAGGAGGTCAGCGATGTGCAAACATGCTGTGCTTTGCTTACACCTTCGATATTGCAGCAATTCAAATGTATAATAGGGACACGGGGAATCTAATTGTGAAAGTTCTAGGGACAGGGATCAACATTCCACTACGTGCTTGTGTGTTTACTACTTCAATTTTATTTCACTGTTCGTGGACACTTTTGTATGCTTAGCATACATTTCGGTATCTACGGACACTGAATTACTGACTTACTATTAGAGGCGGGCTCTACTAGTAGGCATAGTAGGTTTTGCAACTGTCGGGGCATGTTTACGCCTCAGTAGAGCACTTGTACATGCCCTCTGCACTCGTACACATTTCCTGTGCACATCGAGGGTGTGGCGACGCGCCCTCATACATATTCACATAGCCGGCCTTAGGCATAGGCCATCTAGGCGGACGCCTAGGGCGCCGGTCTAGCAGGGGCGCTTTTCCAGTATTTATTTGTTGTAGGTAGACCAGGATGGGGGTACCAGGTAGTGTGGTGGAGGATGCTGTGGAGCCCTTTTGCCTAGGGCACTAGTTGACCTAGGGCCATTCCTGCATAGTCATATGGCGCAGCTGCACCATCTGTAGTGAGGACGCTCGGCGCAAGGCTAAAACCGTCCTTGCGCCGAGCTTCTTGATTCCCGGGGATAGTATATATTAGGAACATAGTCCCTCAGTGAGCCTTTTTAATATTTTGGTGTACATTTACATCTGTATTGAAGTGTTTTCAGAGGCAATGGTTTTACAAAGAAATAGGAGGTCAGGTAGGGTTGGATATAGAAGAGAATATATACAAAATGAAAAATTAAAAAAAATGTGAAATAGATATAGAGTTTGAATATAATTTATATATTAATGGCTCAAAAAGCTATAAACTGGTCACCACAATGAAGCTGGAAGGTTGCTGAATTAAGGAGTCATGCTAATCTTTTGGAATAGTTGAAGGATTCAAGACATTTAGTTTTCTTAGTTAGAAATCTTTGAGGCCTTTCCAGTTGAGTTATATGCTTGGATTTGTACATGCCAAAGACGACATTAAATTCAATGAAAGGTCTGATAAGGGAAAACTACAGGGGTAGAATGACTTCCTTGGCTCTTGAAGATATTGCCTTGGAACTGTAACTGGGTCTTATAGAAGGCTTTCCTAACAATGGTGGAAACATGACGATCAGCGGTCCAGGGAAGTAAATAGTGTGGGAAGAAATAGCCAGGGAATTGTTATGGCTAGGCTTGTTTAGGCCCTAGGGCCGATAGCCTAGTACCAACCTATGAACCTATGATCATATGAGAGAGAGTTGTCCACATAACTACATAACTGTCTGAAGAGGAGTACCATAATATATGAGATGCCACATGCTACTACTCTGCACTTTTTTGCCGTTATCTTTCAGTGCACCAGATATGTGTGTATTCCACCCTTTGCTGGAGTTGTTTAGTGTCAGTGAATAAGTGGATACCATTACCAGGCCTGCTGTCACAAGTCTGGAATATTGGCTGGGATATCTGCAAAATAAAAGCCAAATGGGAGAGCATTTGGCAAGGTTCCCTGTGGCACCTCACTCATTACAATTTTTTAGAGTGTGTACCAGCAAGTTTCACTGCCTGGGATCTGTTGGATAGCCAATATGCATCCCAGTGGGCAACATTAAGTTTAATATTAAGTTTGTTTAATTTTTCAATAATTCCAGCATGGGGAATAGTATCAAAAGCCACAGGGGTTAACATTAAGTTTGTCTAATTTTTCCATAATTCTAGCATGGCAAATAGCATAAAAAACATTGGCTAGGTCAAGATAAGCAGTATGGATTAAATGGCCACTGTCCATTGTTGTTTGAAAATGTTACAGAGGTTTGTTAGGTGCAGAAGGCAGGATCTGCCCTTCACAAAACCAAAACTGAGTGTGGTCTAGTTCAGTTAAGGTGCCTTTTTCTGCATAAATGAGTTCTGCTGTGATACATTCCAAGGCTTTGCATATGAGGCTGGTGAATCTGATTGGCCTGTGTATGTGTATATATATATATATATATATATATATATATATATATATATGTGTGTGTGTGTGTGTGTGTGTGTGTGTGTGTAGGTTTACTATCATATTGTTGATCGCACTATATGCGATCAACCAATGTGCGAAACTTAGGTAGCAGAACTGGAATTGGGATTACTGCATTGTCGAACCTTACAATAGCGAACATTCACTATAGCAAGGTTCGACAATGTAGTGCAGATCACACTATAGTGGGGATCGGGAAATGTACCCTTTCCTCAGTGTATGCATGTGTGACTCTACACAAGGAAGTCCCTCCATACACTATACACTCCATACCCCCTCCCTATCAGTAATATCACAAAAAAAGTTGATTTCTGTTCTGGCATTTCTAAAATGCCAGTGCAGAAAGAATGCACGAATAGCACTCAGATTGTGCCCTCTAACAGGCTGTACCCAGGACACATGTCCCCTTTACCTCACCCTTGCCAGTCTGCTGCCTAGCAAGAAAGGATTTGGTTTCATATTTAATGCCTTAATGGTGTTAAGATAATTTCCATGATCTTTGGGGGACAGTGATGGGAATCTGTATTAGATAATGAAGTAATATTTGTATTTGTTGACTGGATGTGGATCTGCAGAAGCTCCAAATTATGGAAATTTAATGGGAGGTAATGGTGCTGCTAACAAATACAGAAACTCTGCCATAGTTACCCAAGGGTCTGAATGCATGCTATGGGCTAAACCCTGAGGTAGCAGGAGCACAGTAATTTCACTGAAGCCATGTCTCAGTAACTGTACAAATATAAATGTGTTGAGTTGCAGGAAAGCCTTAAGTTCTAAAATTTTTCTATTTAGATTCCTAGCATTGAGAAATACCACCACGATGCTGTACAAATTTGAGTTTGAATTTGTTATTTAAGAATCTTAAGTAGAGGTACTCTGTCTAAAAAGGCCCTCTGGGATCAGCAAAGGCTTTATCCTGTATGCAGAAACCCTAGTATGAGAGATGTAAGCCATTCCTGACAAAACAGGAAGTCTTATCTATCATCTCATCCTAGACTGGCAAATACTGAACCCCGTTAGAATGACACAGATTGTGTAGCCAGTTGTTAAATCCATTAGCTTGTCTTGGTATCTAGTTATCATTTTTTGTGAAGGCAAGATACTAAACAAGGCCAATATCCTTCCTGCATCTAGCACATGCATAATAAGTTCCATCATCTCTCTGCATGTCCCTCTGGGTGGAGAGCTTCAGATCATTCACTCCCACAAAGGCCATCACTAGGTCACATGTGCTTGGCTTAAGGGTCTTTAGAACCCTTATAATGTCACAGATCTTAGCACCAGACAAATGGCTTACAATAACCCTGCTCTTTTCCAGTTTGGTGAGTGTAGAGTCTATATGCTTAACTGTAGAGTAACCTATGACTCAGGACTGGCCTTTGGCCAGTTGGACCAATTTGGCCCAATAGGGCCCCACTCCCTTGGGTGGCCCCTCACCAGGTGATGACAGAGTCATGATGCATTATTTGTTTCTGTGACCTGAGAAACACTAAAGAAAAGTGTAAAGCATTTTCCTAGTGGCGGTCTTGCTCCCACATTAGTTATAACTCTTGGTAGTGGGTTATTTCCTGTCATGCACTGCACTTGTGGCTAGTCCAGTTTGTTTAAGCAAATACAGCTGTGTCCCTCTTGTACAGCTCACAGTGTTAGCCGCCATAGTGGTCAGTTGTTGGTTGAGTGCTCAGAAAGAGTTTTCAACATAAAACTGGTCAGATTACAATCTGTTTTTTGTGTACATTTCCAGTAACAGTTCTGAAGACTGATGGACAGATACTGTGTTTTCATTTGCTTCTTATGCTGACATGGGGTTTATGATTGGTTGCTAATTAATACAGACACTATGAAACTATTAATAAGCATATGAATAAATAAATAAATAAACAGATATTGTGATGTGAAGTAACTCCTGATCACTTAGTTTTATGACTGAGTTGCTAATGTTGAACTCAGACAGGGGTAAAATAATCACAGAGAAGTCAAACATGAGGTGTGTTTGCTGAGTGGAAGGAACTAAAGATGGATAGGAAAAACGATTCACTTATCTGAAAGTGCTGAGTGGTAGGAACTAGGTGGACAGAAAAAAATATTCACTTGTCTGAAAGTGGGGAAAAAAAGCAGTAACCAAAACAGTTTAACTCATAAATGTACTGCAGGGAGGTTTCATAGGGAACAAGTAGAAACTTAAACCTGGAAAATGATTGGACTGGACTGGAGAAGAGTATTTTTGTGGGTAGGAGTGTATTATAGGAAGATGAACAAACTGTGTGAGCGTTGCATGTTCTTACTATATCCATGTGGGTTTCTTCCAGGAATTCTGTTTTTTTTTTCATACCTGCCAAAACATGATGCTTGGTGATCACTATAAATTAACCTGACATGTAATCTTTACTGCTATACTTGTGACCTGTGATATGGTTGGAAACAATCTGTAAGCTTTAATTAGTTTAGCAAATAATTAAATGAATGAAAATAAACTTTCAGAAAAGTTATAAGGGGGAGTTTTCTGAGCAAGGCCATTTCTACGTCGATGCCTGAGATTATTACCATTATCATTGTTGAAAAGTCTGAGGAAATTAAAGTCGTTCGAGGCCTTGTGGAAACAAGTTGCCTGTAGCAAGATCAGAAACTTAACTGGTAATGAACTCCAGCCATTCAAAGTATGTGCAGGAGGTGACTGGAAGCTCATGAAGGAAAAGAGGTAATATGAGATAAGAATGTATGATGGAGACTAGATATTGTACATTCTCCTTTTGTCCTCTCCCTCAGTCTTCCCTCAACCAGTAAGTGCAGCTTCAATGACTCACTTTTCCACTACTTCCCAATACCAAGGACAATGGGCATAGGAAAGAAGTGCAGTGGACAAGTGTTCATCCATCTCCTTCCCAGGCTCAGAACATCTTGGCAGTACTACAGGAGTTTGGGAACATGTTTACTGGTAAGCCATGATGCAGCCATCTGATGATGCATAATGGATACACAGTGGACTCAGGGACCCATCAAACAGGGCCATTATAGTGTGCCTGAATGAGTTAAGCAGACTCTCAGAGCAGAACTACAGGAGATGCTGGATCTGGGGGTAGTCTAGAGTCAAAATAGCTTACTTCTGTTTTAACATCTTATGACAAATCAGAAGTGAATAATTAAGTATTATGTTTTATTTTTAATATGCAGTGATAGGATAATTTCTGATACTTAACTGAAATAGTCGTAAATCCAGTAAGTCTGCATGGAGGGAATGTTGGGTTAGAAGGATGGGAGTTAATTTAGAAACCCCACCAAAGTGGTCTAAATTGTGCCCTGCAGTTGCTAAGGCTGGTACTGCTATGACTAAGATATTACCTTGCGTGAACACAGGGGCATGATGGGACTAAGTGTGGTATACTGATGACTCTTAGGTGAGTTGTGTGGAATTGCAGTATGGGTGATTGGAGAAGTAGCAGGTCCTGCCATATTTGCTAGAGACTGGGATATTGTAGAGTGCTTTCTACGAGGTTTTGGCAGTTTTTTCTTTACAGCTTCAGCATAAATTATGATCCTAGTAGTGTGCTGTGGCTGATGTTGTACTATCAAGGTATGATGCTTACCAATAACAGAGTGATGCAAGAAGTTTGCCTGTATACCTCATAAGTATTTAGATGACACACAGGTTGTACTATCAACTGGTAACAGCAATGAATATTTAGTAAGGATACATGCAGCAGTTGCTATACTGTCTTACAGCAGCTTACGGCAGTGGATGGGGTGAGATCAGATGGGGTAGGGCTCTTTAGTAATCATTGGTCTTGACTAACATTTTACAGGGGCCTACATGCTTGTTGTAGCCTTCTCCTGGTAGATACACTGGCTAATGCATTGAACAGCCCAGTATAAGAGCAAGATAAGCTACACAATAAATCCAAATTAAAACTGGAAAATGACAAACTGACCAATCAGAGAAGTGCTACTCCTAATGTCCAGTCAGAAACAGTGAGGAGTCAATGACCCTCTGCTCCTTCTGTCACCAGGAGCAAAACAGTAGCAGTAATCACAAACTGGCTCCTGAGAAGCAGTCATCAGCCTTTCCAGTGGCTGGTTGTCTCTAGGAATTCTAGATAATACGTTTCTATGTTTCCCTCACCAGGAACTGAACTGAAGCACTAATCCCAAGATGATTCCTGAGAATGAAGCATGAAAACATATATATGACAAGGGCATGACCAAGATGGTGAAGTAAGAGCAGCAACTGTTAAAAGCTCTATAACTTCATCTATGATTCTGACTAAAATATTGGTTCATTCAAATTTCAAAGGATTTGTGCATTTATACAACAATAAGAAGAAATATTAAGTTATTTTCTCCAAAATCCTGAATTTTTCAGTCAGAAAACCTTGGACAATCTGTTGTAGAAAAGAACTCAAAAAGTTAGATGAGTTGTTCAAAAAACAATAGTCTAGAATCTACTATGAAGAAAGAGAACGGACTTTAGTGACAAGTGTACAAGATCTCTCTTTCAAAACAGATAAATTGGATCTCAAAATGGATAACATTAAAGAAGACGGAGCTGTAGAAAACAGAGTTATGCAATATGGAGAAGCAACACAGCGAACAAATCAGTAGTATTGAAGGGCTATAAACGAAATAGAAGGAAGAGTAACAGATTGTGAGTCTCAGATTGAATTTTTTCTAAATGAAAACAAATGACTTTCAGACAAAACTGATGATTTGGAAAATAGACTCAGAAATGATAACTTACATATATGCAAAATTCCAGAAAAAAATAGAAGAAGATAATATAATAAGCTTTCTAGCGACTTTGTTACATCAGAACTTAAATTTACCTGAACACTGACTTTTGGTATAGAGCAAGCATATAAATCTCCAACTTATCATAGGATCATAGAATCATAGGAGATTACTAGGCTATCAACCTGCAGATAATTTTAAGCCTAGCCATTTCAACCCAAGGCAATACCATCAAAATACTTGTCAGTACCCAAGATTGCATTTAGTGATGACAACCCATGTCCAGGAGAGTTGTGGGCTCTACATCCACATTTTCATGTTCCCCTTGAACAGTGTCATAGAGGTACTCTGTTTCACATGAATTGGTAGCCTGTTCCAAAGACATGGCAGCCACTGGGAGATAAATCTGTCCCTCCAGCATATCCTACTTATGTCACAGGCCATATTTAAGTCCCTGGAACAGATAGCTCTATACCAATTTGATTTAAGGATATGCAGTAAGTTCATTAGGTTTGGGTCTTGGGTTGCTCTTTAGGCCAGCTATAAGTCTCCCATAAAAAGTCTAGATGATACAAAGTATAGTGACATGGACTTTAGTCAGTCCATGTAAGGCATATCCTGGAAGCCCTTGATCTTCTTTGTTACAAACCTCTGAGGTCTCTATAATTGCTGCAGGTGCTTAGTACAGTACATACCAAATGGGGCTTTATACTCAAATGTGGGCCAGATAAGTGCTGAGTATATGAGGGTTATAATTTCTTTTGCTCTCAAGGTGATGCCTTTACTAATCAAGTGAGCTACGTGGAAGGCTTTCCTTACAATGGTAGACACATGGTGGTCAAAGTTAAGGTCATGGTCAACCTGTGATCCCAGGTCCCTTACCACTTCATGGGTCTATATTACTAGATCGAATGTTTAGGTTATTGAATACCTGAACATCGAACTGGTAATACCGAAAGCAAAAAAATGCGAACGGACTATTTAACGCAGAGAAAGAATTCCCTTGGCCGTTATATGGATTTTGCCCTTTTGTCCAATGTAGAGCGATCTCAGAGTTCATATATTTAGTTGGGGTGGTGTCGGGGGGTGTGTGGGGTAAAGGTCCCCACTTCATTTGGGTTTAAAAGTTTTTTTTTTTTTTTACAGCCAAAGGAATTCTTTCCCTGTGTTAAATTGGCCGGTCATTTTTTTTACTTTCAGTATTACCAGTTCGATGTTTAGGTATTCGATAACCTAAACATTTGATCTGGTAATATAGACCTGTTGTTGATTTGATAGTGTGAAGGGACATTGTTTGTGCTGAAGGGAATGTTAATGCATTTTTCTGCATTTGGTTAGAGACTGTGACTAATACACAAGACGCTGGTCTGTGTAAAACCCTCCTGGAGTATACTGACATAATTTGAGGATTCAATGATTGCACCTAGTTTGGAGTCATCTTTAGTTTTGACCTGAACTTCTGAGAAGTATATACCAAACAGGAGGGGGTCCAGCACTGACCCCTGTGGCTCCACACTGCTAACAGGTCTGCTGGTTGATGTGGAGTTATCACTTTGATAGCGTGTGCCTGGTTTCCGAGTCAGTTGGCAACCAGCCTTACAATGAAGAGGTTTACATTCAGTTTGCAATGTTTATTGGTAATGTTTGAATGTGGGATTGTGTTCCAATTCTTTTCCATGATGAGGTATACTGTGTGCACAGATTTGCCCTCATCAATGACCCTGGTCATACTTTCAAAGTAATCTACCAGATTTAACAGGCAGGATCTGCCCTACACATAGCTGAACTGGTAACATACAAGGTTTGGAGGTCACCTATATCTTTATTTATGAGGTCCATAATAATACATTCCATGACCTTACAGATGAGGCTGGTCAGGCTTATGGGTCTATAATTTCCTGGGTCTGTTGCTAGGCCACCTTTGTGGAGGGGAATAACTGTAGCTGTTGTCCAGTCCGCATGAACATTGCTATGATTGAAAAGGGTATTTAGTGGTGATGCTAGTTCATGTTTTAGCCTGTTTAGAAGAGAGCCTAGGATGTCATCTGGTCCCATAGAGGCTGTGTTCTTTGCCTGGGACAGGGCTTTCAGGACCAGTTTTTCCGATATTTAAGGTGGGGGGGGGGGGGATTTTTTTGTAAGTTAGGAGGGGATACGAGAGTGAAATTTTCACCAAACCTATCCACTAGCAGGTTCTCTAGCTCTGTGGGGTCAGTGTGTGTAACACCATTGACCACCAGTTCTGCAAATACTTGGGTTATACCCTTTAGGTTATGTATGTAGCTGTAAAAGGTCTTATGGTTATCCTTGGCAGTACATGCTAGGTTTCTCTCAAAGGAGCTCTTGGAGGATTTGACAAGTTGTCTTATTTGCCTGTTAAGGCCGAGGAGAGTGCTTTTCCATTGTTGGGTTCTTGTCTTTGTTTACTTGGACAGCAACTTTTTGTGATTATTGTAGAGTTTGTTGATTCTGGAAGCCCACCATGGCAGCTTGAATTTGTTTGGGACTCTGTCTTTGATTCTATCTGGTACAGCTGAGTTTATACAGTTATACAAATGATTGTACAGGGTATTAGTGTAAGCTTCAGCATAGTTACCACTTTCAGCTTAGGATGGGGCTTGGAATGCATTTATACCTTCACCTAGGAGGGTATAGTTTCCCTTGGTGAAGTTTTTTAGTCTGATTTTACCCTTTGTGAGTTCTGGTGTTAGTATCAGTTCAAAGGTGACAGATTTGTGGTCAGTTTTAACTAATGAAGGTCCAACAGTTGGAGCAGTGCACCTGTTTGACATGTTGGCGAGGACCAAATCTAGAATGTTTGTTCCTCTTATCAGGGTATGGACTGTTTGCTCCAGGACATTTGAATTCATGATATCAAGGAAATTTTGTGCTAGCAAGTTTGGGCTAGAGTAGGTCTCCCAATTGATGGTGGGATAATTGAAATCCCCCATAACCAGTGTGTTCGGTAAAATTTGGATTGTCCTCAGTTTGGTTAAGTAGGCTTCATGGATGTTGTGACCTATGGAGAGGGGGTCTATAACTGGCTAGGACTTGAATTGGGGTCTTACCCACTGTAACCTGCAACTGGAGTAACTCCATGGAGTTGTCCAGTCTAACTTGACGGGAGATGAAGTTATCTTTAAGATAGATTGAAACACCACCTTCTTTGGTTTTCATACATTCATTTTGCAGTCTAAAGGTGTGGAAGGCATTGTAGCCTTGCAGGGCTGGGTACTGTCTGAAGCCTTAAACCAGGTTTCTGTGACTGCACAGACATCTACATTTTCTAGTGATAGTTTTTGGTTTAAGCTCCTAGCATTTAGCAGCATGACTTTTATTTAGTTCTGATTGGCTAATTTCATGTTGATAATGTTGTTTTTGAGACCTTGCCAAAAAAAGGCACTATGGGGGAGGCAAGAGCCTTTGCCAGCAGCTGAAAGCATATGCGTGCCAGGTGAAAACTGTCTCTGGCAAAGCAGCGAGGTCAAACAAGATTTCAAAGGCAGACAGGAACTGGATTCCCTTGGAATGACAGCAAGAATTAAGCCAATTATTGAAATCAATCATTTTTTGTTTATACTGTAGTGTCATTCTAGGTGAGGGTAGTATGCTGCTCAGGGCTAGTGACATACCTGCCTGGGACACATACTCAGAGAACTTGACCATATCTCTCTTCGTATAGTCCAGCAAGGTACATCTCAGGTCATTCACAGCAACATGAACTATGACAGAGTCATAGCGGTACTTGTTGCTGAGAGACTTGAGCGCATGCATGATTTGGTGAATTCTGGCATCAGACAGACAGCTGACCGTGACTTTCTGCTTGTCCAACCTGATGAGTGGGATATCTGTGAGTCTCACTACTGAGTCTCCAATGACAAAAAAACTTGGTTTTTGAGTGTTGCATCTTATGGGCTTGGTGGTTGAGACACTGGTGTTGGTATGTGTCATGAGTGCTGTGGAGACTGTGGTAGCTGTAGCAGAGTTGCGTTTTTGAGATCTCTGGTGTTTTGGTAAGTTTTTTTGAGAGAACCTCTGCGTATGTGGATTTAGGTGTTTGATAAGTACTATGTGTTTGAGTAGTGGTATGTGCATGATTAGTGGTTTTATGTGAATATGTAGTGGCGGGTGAGTTGAAAACCTTCTCCATGTTACTGTTTTGAGTGAGAGAGAGCATGGATTCTAGATTCTTTGTGTAAATACATCTCTCGCACTCTGTATTAGCTTGTGTTATTAGTAGAGAGATGTCTGTGTACATGAGGCAATTGCTACACTGCCTCAAGAGACCCAAGTCAACAAAGTTGGTGGGAGAAACAAGGGTAGTCCAACTGTCCATAATGCTAGGTTAAACACTGCTGTCACTAGGGGTGGCTTTTTCAGAAACGATTATGGAGGAGCACGGCAAATGGATATTTCTGCCTGGGTTTTAAGGGAAAATGTATTGAATTTAACTGTCTGGCTTTGGCGCACAATTGCACAACAGTGTGCAGTGTTGTGTGACATGCAAATAAGGAGAATCAGATACAGGGCCTAAATACCAGAACCTAAAACCTGGAAAAAAAACAATGAGGTGTTTGTTCCAAGCACTAGACCAGCCTCCCTTTACTAGTCAGGTCCCAATCAGCACAATTGTCTCACAAAAGTGCAGGTAGACCCCTTCCCATCCAAAATGGCCTGGAAAAATATGCTCAGAACAAACAAACCACTACAAACAATTCCAGAAGGAGTAGGCCTGAATCTGGACTATGCTACAGCTACTAGCTACCCTAGCTTCAGAATGTCTGACACCTCAGAAAAATAGCAGTGAGACACTAAAAAAACTTTTAAAACAGAAGAAAATTAGCCAGGAGGCTCTAAAGAATGATTTAAACAATTAACTGGTCAGTTAATTAAGTACTGCTTGTCAGGAAAACCAGAGCAGGCAAAACAGATAGCTTTAAAACAGTGAAAAAAATAGAAGTAAATATTTATCAAACAGGGGGAAACATTGCTAAACAGTGAAAACGCAGCAAAATTAGACTTTACATGCACAGTGTAGCAGGCAATCGCACTATAAGAGTGTAGTATAGTACACAGTAAATAAATACAGTATAAAAGTATGTGGTAGGCAATAAAAATGTGCAGAAAATAGTATAGCTAAGCAAAAAAAAAAAAAAACAGGCAAATTATGTTTCTTGGAAGCTCAGAAGCCTGTCATCGTCTGGTATCTTAGCTCAGAGTTGTGGCTGGTATCCCACCTCAGTTCAGCTTGGTACAATCAGATGCAGGGCCTAGATACCAGAAGCAAATACGTGAAAAAAAAAAAAAAACTCAAAATTCAAAAATAATGAGGATGCTTATTCCAAGCCCTAGACCAGCCTCCCTTTACTAGTCAGGTCCCAATCATCACAATTCTTTCAAAAAAGTGCAAATAGGCCCCTTTCAATCCCAGATGGCCTGGAAAATGTGCTCGGAACAAACGAACCACTACAAACAGTTCCAAAAGCAGCAGGCCTGGATCTGGTCTATGCTACAGTTACTAGCTACCCTAGTTTCAGCAGGAAACACTAGAAAATGTTTTACACAACAGAAGAATAGCAGTGAGACACTGAAAAGATGTTTAAAATAGCAGAACATCAGACAGGAGGCTCTAAAGAATGATTTAAACATTTAACAGGTCAGTTAATTAAGTAAAGCTTGGCGGGAAAACTAAAGCAGGCAAAAAATATAGCTTTAAAACTGTGAAAAATACCAATTAATACAAACAGTGGAAATAACAAATAAGCTTGCTAAACAGTGAAAACAGCAATAAAATTTGATTTTACAGGCACAGTGTAGCAGGCAATTGTGGTATTACAGTGTATTACAGTGTAGTTTACTACACAGTAAATAAATACAATATAAAAGTAGGTGTCAGGAAATAAAAAAGTGCAGTAAATAGTATAAATAAGCAAGAAAAAAGGCAGCTTATGTTTTTTTGGAAGCTCAGAAGCCTCTAGTCGTCTGGTATCTCAGCTCAGAGATGTGGCTATAAACCTCCTTCAGTTCAGCTCGGTAGAAACAAGCATTAAAGAACTTCTTCAACAGAAGAAACTGTACCAACCTATTACATAATAGTAATATTTATTTTATTTTCATTTTATTTTATTTGTCTTTGTTTACTGAGAAAGTCCATCTGGATAATACCCATTTTCAGAGGAGGCCTGGCAAGAAAAGTTCCATTTGTCAACATTGCATTATACTTAGTTCCAGCTAAACACAGAGTAGTTATATTTCTATTTATGTTTATACACATACAGTAGTTACATTTATACATTCTTTGATTTTACAGAGATATAAGTTACTAAAAAAAAAGTCCACATGCAATTTAGTGGATTGTATAGGCAGCGGTTATGTATAAAAATTGTTTTGTCATTTCACTGATAGGTTGAGAAAATTCTGTTTAAGGAGAGTATTTGGAAAATGTTGCATGGTGAGCACAAAGTCTTAACCTGGTGATGAGCAAGTGCATTACCAGGACTGGTTAAGATGTTGTTTAAGCAGTCGTTTGAAACTACTGAGTTTATTGGAGAGTTTTATTTGCATGGGGATACTATTCCAGAGTTTAGCAAGGTACTGGGAGTAGAGATAGTCTCCTGCAACATTATTTGGTGTATTTTATAAGTAATAAGAATGTGTTACTAGAACAGAGGTCCCTTGCTAGATAGAAGGGCAATAATAAGTTTTTTAGTGCAGGGCATTTTTCTGGATGATGAACAAGTTTGTGTGCTGTAGTTAGTTGTGAGCATGTTAGGTAGTTGTGCTGTTCAAGCCATTTTAATTGCTTTAAGCTATGACAATGATGAGTCCTATGAGTGAGAGTGGTGTCAAATTTAACTATTTTATTGTAGCAGCAGGCACGTTTCTTTCTTTGACTATTCTTTAAGTTTGTTAGGCTAAGAGCGTATATAAGAGAGCTGGCAATAAGAGAGTTGGCAATAAAAAGGCATGGCTAGAGTTTTTCATGCAGTATCTGAAATTAATCAATTGATCCAATAAAGGTACCCTAGTTTCTGGTGTGTAGATGTAATTTGTGCAGTATATGCTGGATATATCTGAGACTGTTATCTATTATATGGCTAAAAATTCACAGTGAGTTAGTTTCAATGACAGTATTATTTGTTAACATCATGGTAAAAGATTGCTTTTGATTTTGGCAACTTTTTGAGGTAAAAAAGCATTAACTTAGTTTTCTTGGTGTTGAGTAGAAGGTTTGATTCTTTGAGCCAGGTTTCTACAGAGGAGAAAGAAGTTTGGGCAATGTCATGGAGCTTATTTATTGTCGAGGCTACACATATTAATGCTTTCAGCATGGTACATGACTGAATTTTAAAAACTGAGTGGCAAGTCCTCCTATAAAAATGTGGGAAAACATAATCAGGTTTGACAATGCCTATTCCACAAAAGTGATGAGGAAAAGAACAATAAATCTTCCATTAATTAAGGAACTTAGAAAGAGTGGCATCAAATGCAGTATGCTTTTTCCAGCAAAAATTAAAAATGAATCTGTCAGATGGAACTAAAATGTTTGACATAGCAGAAAAAGCAACTACCTTCATGAAAAACAACAAATATTCTTAAAACCTTTGAAGAAATGGACTAAAATACAGCTTCCCTTATATGTCATGGGAAGAACATGCATGGTAAACAAGTACCAAATTGAGGAAACTTGAAAATAAGTGACAGTTCTCTTTTTTAAATGCTTACTTAATATATGCTCATTGTCTTATTATATGAAATGCCTCTAAGCAAGTCAAAGGAAGATATGGTTTGCTGACATTGTTGAAACACTGATAATCCTAATATTTAATTAATATACCAGATGGTAAGTACAGTTTCTTGTAATAGAACTGAATATTACATTAACAATTTATGATAAGTTATTATAAAACTATAGTGCCCTTTATTAGCTTAATAATTTAGCAAACTGAAACATCTTTTAAACAATTCTGTTAAAAAACTTTAATACAGCCTTAGGCTCAGAAGTTGTTTTCTTTCATGAGGCTTTTCTTTTGGCTGTTTATTCGTGAAAGTACAAAGAATAGCGGTCTGATAGAAAATATTTGATAAAATAAAAAATGAGCAACAGATATGTTTACTGATTTAATAAAACCAAGTACAAAAAGCAAAGCTTTCGGGTTTCCCCTTTGTCAGTGCACAAAACAAACATTAAAAAAAAAAAAACATAAGACACAGCCATCCAATCACATTAAAAAACAATTTAACAATTATGTAAATTAATATAACATCATTTGCCTTTTCTACAGAACAGGTTTTAAACTTACTGCCCCACTGAGACCTGGGTCTTTATTTGCATTTAGTTCCAAAATCCATGTGAAGTCAGCATTCACCAATTTATTATTGATATCCCCACCCCTTATATTTTTCTGCAACATTTTATCACTCTAAACTTCAGCCTGTGTGCATCACCTTCATCTATAATATGCTTTACCTGAGCATTCATTTCTACTTTTCTTCTAATGGCCGAGTTATGTTCTATAATTCATTCCTTTAACATTCTGGAACACTTTCCTACATAGAATGCTGAACAGATTGTACAGGTGGCTAGGTACACTATGTATGCTGTAATACAGTTGGCATAACTATCAAAAATATATTTTCTTTTACTGATAGGATGCATAAATGTGGAGTCAATGATCATATCTTTACAACTGCATCTAAGACAGGGAAAAATACCCTTTTGAGAGGTTTCCTTCTGTCGACCCACTATCATCTCTTTGTAACATAATCTACTCTTGAGATTGCTCTCATTCCTGTAAGCAAATCATGGTAATCATTTATGACTCCTTTCATTTCAGGCATTGTTAATAATATGCTCCAATAATTTCTAATAGTTTTCTATAAATCCTGAGACCTATTACTATAGGCTAACACATACCTTAATTTATTTGTAGTTATATTTCTCTCAATCTGTCCTAAAGGGACCCTCGGTTCACTACTTTGACCAAAGTGGGGAGCTATTCTACAACCTCTTTTCTTTATTACTTCATCTATTATTTGCTGGATCATATTAGGTGTATAACCCCTCTCAAGGAATTCTGATGTCATCTCATTCATCTGCCTCCTATTAGTGTCATTGTCAGTATTTAACCTACTCACCCTACAGAACTGGCTCTTCACAATACCCTTAAAGATCTGTGGAGCATGCATGCTGGTTTTATGTATATATCTATTGGCATGAACGGCTTTCCTATGTACACTAGTCTTAATGCCACCATCTTTCTTTTCCAAGTTTACATCCAGATAGGTAATCCTTTCAGAAGAACATTCCATTGTAAAACTTAGAAAATTGGTACTACTATTCATGTAGTTCAAAAATTCTCTCAAACCTACTTCATCACCTTCCCAAAGTAAGAAGCAATCATCCATGAATATCTTATAGAACAGAACTCTTGCGTTAATATATCCCTCATCTTTATAAATATACATCTTTTCCCAAAGGCTTAATACCAAGTTTGCATAGATGTTAGCCATGGGAGTACCCATGGCAACCCCTGATGTCTGTAAATATGGTTTCCCATCGAACAAAAAATATTGTTAGTTAAGATGATTTTGATAATCTGACAAATGTTCTCTATTTTACCATTCAACATATCAGTTTCCATATTAAGAAACTTGTGTATTGCTTCTATCCCATATAAATTTGGGATTACCATAAATAGTGAGTTGATGTCTAAACAAACAAAAAAGAAGTTGGTATGCTTGTATTCATTAAACCACTTAGTTAATTGAGTTAAAAATCATATCATCACCAGTTGATCATTACACTGTTTATTGTTATACTAAGGATGTTATTAATAAATTAGTTTATGATATCAAGATTAAGAGCTTAATATATATATATATATATATATATATATATATATATATATATATATATATATATATATATATATATATATACATATAATAACTCTTGAGTCATAACTATCCATACATTTGTTTATTTATAAAATATGTAGGTTGAATGGTGTTATAATATAAGTAACAATAGATAGTGTAGTATTTTAATTATGATTAATGAATACGTTTTTATTTTCTGTACCATTAGTAATCCTTATAATTATTTAAGTATGTGAGATTTTCAATTTTAGTTACAGTGATTTGGTTATAAGATTTAGTGGGAGAGTTAGCATGGGGTTTACCTAGAGGTGTAGATAAATTGGGAATAGTGGTATCCATGATTAGTGGGAGCCTAAATAAGTAAACTTCATATTTAATTATACTTTTGTTAGATTATTTTATATTGTTATCTATCATTTATAGAAAGGAAGAAAAACAAATTGAAATTAATGTTAAAATTTGTAAGAATCATATATATATATATATATATATATATATATATATATATATATATATATAATATACAGTCTATAGATTCTTCTCCACCATTTTATGCTTAAATTTTATTCTTAGAAAGTTAAAATATGATAACATAAAAATTATATGTATTAATGCTAACAGATTAAATAGCAATAATAAAAGGCAAGTGTTGAGGTTTTTGAAAGTTAACAAAGGAGATATTATTTTTTTACAGAAAACCCATTTAACAGAAAATTATATTCATTTATTAAATAGTATAACTTATGAACTGATTACTTCATCTTCATTTAATAAGAAAAGATGAAGTGCAGCTATGTTATGGTCGAAATCCTCGACTATGCCAAGAATTACTAATAAAATTTATGATTCTAAAAGGCTGTATTCTTTGGTCAGTCTTAACTTTAAAAACAAATTATATACATTGACACATTTTTTTGCATTCCAATTATTGATTCAAGTGTAGCTACAGAACATTTAGAAATTTTACAATGACAGCTAGACCCAAGGTGCTCACCACATGGTGGCAAGCCTTACCACTGTTGTTCTTCCATACCACACACTCACATTCACACTTACACCTATGGCCAATTTAGAATGTGCAATTCACCTTCTGCATGTCTTTGGAATGTGGAAGGAAACCAGAGCACCTAGAGGAAACCCAAATTAATAAAGGGAGGATAGGTAGACTCTGTACAGAAGGCACTCCAGCTGACAATCAGACTAGAGGACCTCTTGGACACTTTAAAAGTACATACTAAATAAAAACGGATGGATGGTATAAAAAAATAAAGACAGGAATAATGAAATATTAAAAAAATCTATACGAACTTTATAAGGCCAAACTTGAACACCAAGATGAAAATATAAACAATATAAATAACATCAAAAAGCTAAGTTCTCAATATCAAGATTTAATGCATAAAACTGAAACAGAGTAAGAAAGGATTAAACTACATACTTTTTCTATTATCCTAAAAAGCTTACAAATACTGGCTAATAAAAGTAAAATACTAAGTAAAAATAACTATTAATACTACAAAGAAAAAAAAACATATCAGCACAGAAACATGACCAGAGATAGCTAAATAAAACCAAAACTATTTATTCACACAGAAGAGATAAGTGCTTTCACACTATCATAATTGCTTCATCAGACCATATGTTTCTACATACCTCTAAACATTTAAATAAGAAAACTTTTTTCTTTTTTTTTTCTTAAATCACATTTTATTTAAATAAGCCAATTACACTGAATGAAATAAAATAATCTATAAATAAATGTAAAAAAGGAAAGCTCCAGGAATGGATGGATTAATAGCTAAAATATATAAACCCTTTATTCCAAATATAATTGTTTTGTTAGGAGAAGCCTTTAAGTTGTTTTACTTATACTCATTTCATATATAATTCCTCCCTCTTGGAAAAATTCAATGATTTGTCCAATTCTTAAACAAAAGAAAAATACTTTAGTTTTGTCATATAGACCCATTTTGTTTCTCAGTGTTGATTATAAAATCTTCACTACAATTTTATTTCATCTATAAAATTAAGAAATATAATGGATAGTATTATTATAGAGAGAAAACAGGATTAATTGTAATAGATTAACTCATGGTAATACTAAAATAATAACTATTTTAATAGACTATGCTAGAAATAATAAAAAAAAAAAACTTAGCAATAGTTTAGATACTCAGAGAGCTTTGATTCAGTGGATTAGAACTATTTATTAAAAACTCTTAAAATGTTTGGCTTTCCAGAATAATTTATAACACTAATTAGAAATGTATATAGCAACTGTAAAGCTGTATTAAAATAGGGGCTTTTGTTTTGCAGATTTGTACTGTCAACAGGGGTCCTAAACAATGGAATCCTTTTCTAACAGTATTAGATACAATGAAAAAACAGAAAGTTTCAAAATGTCATCTGTTATTCAATATAAAATTCAACTTTTTGCTGAAGACATTTTACTAATGATAGATGACATAAGTAATGCTATATGTAAAATTAATAAAGAAATAAATCTGTTTCAATTTCATTTACGAGATTTAATGAAAATAAAATGGAATCTATTCCAGTTAATTAGTGAATTAATTCCATTTTTCTAAATAAATATAAACATAACTGGGGTGAACAAGAAATAAAATATTTATGGGTAATAATTCAGATATTAATCTAATTATTGAAAAAATATTAACTTGTTTGTAGAAATAAATTGTTTAATAAAATAGTGGAGTAAAAATAGTGTTACTTTTTAAGAAACATTGGTATTAATCAGGATGATTATTTTGTATAAAATCTTACATATCTTACAATCAACAATATTACCATATGACACATATTTAATTATAATAAACTGTATACACTTCTCCCAAATAACAAATGAAAAACAAGAATTCAGCAAGTTATGAAAAAAGAGCTGGACTCCAAAAACTTAGTGCTTTCATTTGTTTTAATGAGAAAACACAAACTTTATCAGAATAATGACAAAGTTTGTGTTTTGTCATATTTAATTATAATGCTACAAAAAAGTTTATTTTTTCTTATTATTGCATCCTTCAAAATCAAACATTTCTTGATTTGGAAGCATGATGGAATTACATTTCCAGATCTGGAATCTTACGCTTTAGCAGAAGAATTAAACATGCCTATGTCATGGTGAAACTCTTCATATATAAGTAAATGGAAAACTTTACAAGAAAACATAATTACATTATCTTTTAAAGATAAAAGTTTTCAAAAAATCAAGTTTATTAATAATACATTTATATGGTTAATAAAATTTCATTAGAATAATACTATATTAAAAAAATTAAATCTACACACATAAAATTAATTGTAAAACATTATAAAATTATAAAATTCCTTTGCTTAGAAAGTAGAAGTTTCTAATATATCCAATTGCTTATGCTTCAAAATGTATGGAAAGCCAAAACAGTAAAAATTTAAACATTTTGGAACATAATCATATTTTTCTATGACTTTGGTTATTATTTAGCTATGATTGTTGAAAGTCTTAAAAGAAAATACAATTTAGATATATCTAGCACTCTATTAGTACAATCTGTTGTAGGGGAAATTAAATGAATATTTGTTTTTTTAATGATAATGAAAATAAACTCCACCACATTTATTTATATTGATTTCTAACAATATTAACTTTAAAAAAAAAGAAGAAAAAAAGAAGAAGAAGAAGATGTTATCACTATTATACAAGTTAATTCTTAAAAATAATAATAAGTTTGATAATGGTTACTGGAATTTCCTTGAATCTAATGGTTTACAAAATGTATTTGATGAAGACAGTAGGAGTGTATTGTTTATACGTGTTCAGGTACATACTGGAAAACCTTTATGTGGAAATATGCAAAAATAATATTTATAAATCCTTATAAGTTAATACAATTTAATAAAACTACTATAGTAACATGCTGGAAATTATGAAAATATGTTAGGGCTGATTTAATTCGTATTTTTCTAGATTATGAAAAACTTTTTTTAAAGGTTTATGGACTGACAATTGTAATTTAAGTAGAAAAACTATACTAATGAATGTTTCTGTTCCCAAATAAGTTAGTAATAATCAATACTCATTACTTTGGAGGCTTCTAGCTGTGCTCAGTAAAACTTCTTCTTCTTCTTCTTCTTTCGGCTTTTCCCAGTTAGGGGTCGCCACAGCGGATCACCTTGTCCGCACATTGAATGGCAGTGGAGTTATACGGTGTCGAGTTGCCAGCCCGGCGCCCAACCTTCCACAGAAGGAACACTCACACGCACACCTAGGGCCAATTTAGAGTGTCCAATCCACCTGCAGCATGTCTTTGGGATGTGGGAGGAAACCGGAGCACCCGGAGGAAACCCACATGACCACAGGGAGGACATGCAGACTCCGCACAGAAGGCACCCCAGCCAAGGATCGAACCGGAGAACCTCTTGCTGTGAGGCGGCAATGCTAACCACTGCACCACCGTGGCCACCCAGCTGTGCTCAGTAAAACAATGACCAGAAAATAGAAGTCTGATTCATTACATTTATTTAAATAATTTTTAAATCTTGCTTTGTTTTATGTAAAAAAAAAAATACTTTGAATTTGCCCTTGGATTCATTGACACCTACATGGAGTGTACATTGTTCTGAGTCAAGAAATAATATAAGCAAAACTGACACCCTCTTCCTCCTAATTTTAGTTTTCCTACAGATTTTCAAGTGGACTTAAATATCAAGGGGAATTCATAAAGGTTACCACAAAGTGTATACTACCTGTATGCCAACTGTAATCATTCTGAGTGTCTAGAAAGCACAAAAAATGTGTTAGGGATGTTCTTAAATACAGATTGCTGGAGAAAATTAGAATTATTAACTTCTAAACATGAAAATAATGATTTCCAATTTAATCTACAGTATTTTATTAGTTATTCATAAATGTTATTTAATTTGAGTTTAGATAATCTTCCTTTCCTTGTAAATATTGTAAATATGTCAAAATGTTCAATAAAAATTGTTTGAGGAAAAACTATATAGCGTACAAGGGACCATCTATATTGCTTTAATAGACTAGAGACATATAGTGCTATAGCCAAACATATGCTGTCTTTTGCAGGACATGTTTTTTTGTTTCAGGCTCTCTGTGTTCATTTTGAAAGTCCAAGAGGAGGTGATCTAGTGAATACTACAGAGCTCTCTGAGGTCAGATGGATATTAAGGTTAGCGGCACATCGAGGCAGGGGCCTGAACGATGATGTGCCGTTGAAACCTGTGTTGAAAGCTAGATCGCTCAGATAATGTATATACATATATATATTTTTTGATAATTTTAAATTTTTATTCAATGTATTGTTTGATAAGTATTTTTATTTTTATTTGACACTTTTTTGTCATATATATTATACATATATATTTTTAGCGGTGTTGTATCTTTAAAATTCTAACAGGATATGACAAATTTTAACAGGATATGACATATGCATATTTGAACTATTTAATGAAGGAAGTGATGCCATTTTTATGTATGTCTGATGAAGCGGGTGAACCGCGAAAGCGCTCACATTGATTAAAACCTGGATTCTTTGACTCTTTACATTTGGCAGTTTTTGGCTGTTATTTGATCGTTTTTGCCTAACTTTGTTCATTTTATTTGTGGACTATACCTTCAGCCAGTTCTGGGATTTGTTTGGTTCATACCTTGCTGAGGTTTCTGGGTTTGTTTTTGCATTTGTGCTGTTTTTTGGTGAAGGTATGGAAGCTGTGGCTGATTCGAACGCACCGGGAGCGAGTACCCATCAGGAGCAAGTACGCTTAGGATCTGTGGGTCCTATTAAGAACTGTTTGGTTGATTTTGCTAATCCTTTATTGTCCTCTGATAGTTCAGAGACATTCGACACTGAAGTTGTGGATGCCGACACTGAAATTTTGGCTAGGCAACTGAAAAGAGATATGGAGAACAATCTCTTTAGATTTAAAAGGTTGCAAAGCCAGCGGTACCATCTTGAAGCTAGTATTCAATGCAAAGTTATCCCCAGAGGCCTTCGCATACTTAATATGCCAACTTATGGAACCGCTTTTCCGGAATTATTGATTCGTTGGCAGAAAATCAACCTACAAGCTAGCACAGCATATATGGAACTTCTTATAGATTTTTTTTCAGACCAAAGGAGGATGATCTTCTTGATTTGTTAAGTGAACAACAGCAACAGCTTATAGGCCTCCTAGGCACAGACTCTGCTGACATGTTCTTGCATGAGTTGATGGACAGGATCAACAGGTATGGTAACAATTTAATTTCACAGAAGAAGAAGAAACTCTCCACAGATAAGAGAGATTTTGCTAACAATAATGTGTTTATGTGGCCTAAGAATGCTGCGGATTCACAACAGCCTGTCAACAATAGATTAGCTACATTGCCTGCCCAACCCACGCGGACCACTCCCACAGAATCTACGGTATTTTTAGATCATGGGTCTGTACATGCCAGCGATTCCATTGGTCAGAAGTCTATCAAACATCAACTAACCAGGCAAGGCACCAGCAATGGGACAGTTGCTTCTGCCTCCGATAAACCAGATGAGAAAGTAATAACCCCCAAGTTGGTTACTTCTGTCTACTTCATCCCAGCCGAGTCTCGTTCCATGCCACTGGAAGAGGAACACGGGGAAGCTGTTTGTACCAGCACAGTAGTCAGACGTAAGATACATTTGGAGAATCTTCGCACTGACGAGCAACAGGTTTTTCCAAACGCTCCTCTTCCGATTCGGATAGGCAGGAAGAGGTCAATAGAACTGGAGCCACATGGTGGAGTCAAACGCAAGGAAGCCAGCATGGAGTCCAACAATCACCCGCACAAGCAACGATGGGGGCAGAGTCGCTGATATGGAATATTTCTGACCATGTACTTACGGAAGCGGAATCTTCGGTACTTGCCAAAGGACTAACTTTCATTCCCAGTAAGTGAGTGGATGTTAGTGATAACATCCTGGCCATCAGGATGTTTCTTAGGAGTGTCAACTTAAAATTGCTTTTTCAGGACTCAAATATTGGAGGTGAGCAAAGACTTTTTAAAAAGAAAAGTTTATTAAATCCACGTTTAGCACCTGATTTAGAACTCTTTCTTACTGCGGTTGAGAGAGACCTATACAGTACTTCCACCTCTACATTTTTTGATTTGCGTGATAATTTGACTAATGCAGAGTTTACAGCACTTTCAGACTTAAAGGCGAATGACAGAATTATTATACGGCCTGCCGACAAGGGCGGCTCGACAGTTGTTATGAATCGGAGCTTCTATCTGAGCTCCATGCTTGATATGTTAATGACTGATGCATATGAAGTTGTGACTCAGAAGGCTGTTGAAAGTTGTCAATTGAATATCTATAATATGTTGTCTGAATGTAGATCTCTAGGATTGTTGACTAATGATCTCTTTGATTATTTTGTTGTGCAGTTTCCTGTAGTCCCCTCCATTAATGGACTCCCAAAGATTCATAAAAATGGTACCTCACCCCCTCTTAGGCCCATTGTTGCTGGAGAGGGGTGGCTTACAGAACCCCTTTCTGTGTACTTGGATTGTAAGCTCAAACAGGTTCTAGCACGGTTTACTTATGTCCTCAGAGACACCAGTCAATTCTTAAGTGATTTGTATCAATGTGTTCAAGCTATGGAAAGTTTAGATGGTGTACAGTTCGTTACTATGGATGTAACATCATTATTTACGTGCATCCCTAACAATATAGGAATTGACTTGGTTAGGAAATTAATGTGTGAAACTCTTACAGCTACTGAGGCTGATTTTCTGAGTTTGCTGCTTGAGACAGTCCTGGAAAACAATTATTTTGTCTTCTTGGACAGCCATTACAGACAGACCACTGGAGTAGCCATGGGCACCAGCTGTGCCAATTCTTATGCCAATTTAGTCATGGTAGCCTGGGAGAGGGAGGTCATGTTGACATGCACCAACATCGTCTTTTACAGACGTTTTGTTGATGACCTCTTTCTCCTTTGGCATGGCACAGCCAGTGCCCTTGAGTCCTTTTTTGAGTATGTGAATGGATTGGAGGGCTTTTTGAAGTTCACAATGGAGCATTCCACAGATTCCATCAATTATTTGGATGTCACTGTATATAGGGACAATGAATCTTTACACACTAAAGTATTCAGGAAACCCTGCTACAGAGCTTCATTTCTTTCTACAGGTAGCATGCACCACCCGAGGACCTTTGACAATATTGTCAAGGGTCAAGCACTTAGGATTTCACGCCTCTGTTCGGATGACTGTTCATTTACATCTGAACTATTAAAATTGAGACAGAGTTTTTTGCATAGAGGTTACGATGACAACAATATAGATTGTATTTATAGTAATGTTATTAAACTCAGGCCACACAAAGGTAGACCATATTTTTCCAACTCACATGTGGGTCCTAGAGTACCCACTTTTTCTTCACAGACTTCTTTGATTCTACCATATGGCAAGAATGTGTCTTTTGTACAGCAGGTGATATGTGACAACTGGAACATTCTCACTGCCAATAGTGATACACAGCTTTGTTGGGAACTGCCCACATTATGTCTTCAGTAACCTGAAGAACCTTAAACAGCATCTTTGTTTTCCCAAGTTGTCTCTCAATGTGTTTAATGATAGACCAGTCTATGATCTAGGGACACATAAATGTGGGTCCTGCCACCAATGCGCATATATTGATACTTCCAGGTTTTTGAGAAATCCAAATGATGGACGCCTTTGGGATCTTAGATGTTATTCAGATTGTAGCACTAAGAATATAGTCTATGTGGCATGTTGCCAACAGTGCTATATGTTCTATGTTGGCAAAACGAATCACTCCCTACGTGAGCGTATAAGGGACCATCTATATTGCTTTAATAGACTAGAGACATATAGTGCTATAGCCAAACATATGCTGTCTTTTGCAGGACATGTTTTTTTGTTTCAGGTTCTCTGTGTTCATTTTGAAAGTCCAAGAGGAGGTGATCTAGTGAATACTACAGAGCTCTCTGAGGTCAGATGGATATTAAGGTTAGCTGCACATCGAGGCAGGGGCCTGAACGATCATGTGCCGTTGAAACCTGTGTTGAAAGCTAGATCGCTCAGATAATGTATATACATATATATATATTTTTTGATAATTTTAAATTTTTATTCAATGTATTGTTTGATAAGTATTTTTATTTTTATTTGACACTTTTTTGTCATATATATTATACATATATATTTTTAGCGGTGTTGTATCTTTAAAATTCTAACAGGATATGACAAATTTTAACAGGATATGACATATGCATATTTGAACTATTTAATGAAGGAAGTGATGCCATTTTTATGTATGTCTGATGAAGCGGGTGAACCGCGAAAGCGCTCACATTGATTAAAACCTGGATTCTTTGACTCTTTACATTTGGCAGTTTTTGGCTGTTATTTGATCGTTTTTGCCTAACTTTGTTCATTTTATTTGTGGACTATACCTTCATCCAGTTCTGGGATTTGTTTGGTTCATATATATATATATATATATATATATATATATATAGGTAGGCATTAGGCTATTGGCCCAAGGGCCTATGTAAGCCTAGCCAGCAAGGTACCATAGCTTACGCCACCCAAGAAAGTTATTTTCCTGTGCCACTGTCGAGCAGAGAAGCAGAAGTGATCCCCGGGGTGTATTTCCTATTTCCCATCCACTCATCAAGAGTTTTCTTGTGGAGTGCTAATGAAGAACTTTGCTTGACATAGATGGGTAGCTTGTTCCACAGTATAGGAAGTCTCTGGGACAGGAATCTATCCATCCAGCATGTCCTGTTTATTGTGGTGACAAGGTTTAGGTCCATAGAGCGTGTAGGTTGGAAGGATTGGGATTTCTTTAGGTGTAGCATGTCCAAAAGCTCTGAGTTTGACATAGCTTTATATGTTAGGCAGAGATCACCTCGGAGTAGGCGATATGCTATGGAGTAAAGCTGGAGTTTTTTGAGGCATTCAGTGTACGGCATTTGTTTGAGGCCAGTAATTCTCTTTGTGACATATGCAGATGTCTTGTGAGGTATATTCCAAAAGGGGCATTGTACTCTATAATGGGTCTACTGAGTGATGAGTAGAGGGGAAGAATGACCTTTTTTTCCTGGATGAGAACCCTTTTATGATGAGGTGTGCCATGTAGAAGGACTTCCTGACTACTGTGGCGATGTGACTATCAAAGGAGAGAATAATGTCCACCTGGGTCACAAGGTCTCTTATCACGCATTCGGTGTTAAGTAGATTGCTGCCTATGTGGTAGTTCATGGGTACAGAGTTTTTACCAAAGGGGATGACACTGCACTTTTTGGCATTGAGCTTGAGGTCATGACGCTGACACCAGGCATCTGTCTCAATGAGGCCCTTCTGTAGGATGTCCACATCATTTGGGGACTTGAATATGGCTCCTAGTTTGCAGTCATCTGCGAACTTCGTCAGCCAGAGGCCTTCTGTGTTAGCCTGTACTTCAGAGAAGTAGATACCAAACAGGTGAGGTCATATGGGTCTACTTCTAAATTTAGAAGTTTCAAAACATTGACTTCTTATGGTTGTGACCGTAAGATTGAAGTTTTGAAATTTTGAACCGTTTAAGTGGAGCTTGCTGTATAGCAGAGAATGGTATATTTAGAGTTGGTATATTTAATTAGCAGGGGGTGTGGGGTTGCAGGGGGGGGGCTTGCCTCCTGCAAAAATGTAAAAAAGATTTTATTTATTTATTTATTTATTTTGTTAGCTAAATTTCAAAGTTTCAAAACTTTAGTCTTATGGTTTTGATCATAAGAAATTCAATATTTTGAAACTTTGAAATTTAGAAGTAGATCCATATATCTATATCTATATCTATATCTATACCTATATATCTGTATATCTATATCTATCTATATATATATATATATATATATATATATATATATATATATATATATATATATATATGTATATATATGACACATTTGTATGAAAAAACAACCAACACCTTACTAAGTATGTGAAAAGTACGGTCATGCCACTTGATAAATGAATGATTCCAATTAAGACCAAGTATACATTTAATCTGAGGCATTACTTAGTACAGTAAGTATGGAATGAAACATCATAGTGTGGGGAGCACTGCAGTGAGTGACACAGTAGTACAATACACTGGTAGAAGGGGAACAGATAGAAAAAGAGCAAGAAATGTATTTGGAGGTTTTGATCACACCTAGACTGGACCATTTGGTGCAGTCTGGCAAGACAATTGTAGTTTAAGCAGAGAAACTATATTAATGAATGCTCTTATTCCAAAAGATGCTGGGATGTTTCTCTAGGGTGATAAATTCCAACAGCAAACAGATAATGCTTCCAGTCTACAAGAACTTGTTCAGAATACACCCAGAGAGCACCTGTATTTCTGGCTGTTACATAATGAAAGAAACAAACATCAGACTGATAGTAGGTATTTGGAAAAAAAACATCTAGAAAAAGCCATGAGTTGATGGGGAAATAATTTGACTAGAGGCTGGTTGAGCTTGATCTCTTTTCACTTGAGACCAGAAGAAAGAAAACAGTGGGGAGAGGCATGCCTATGGTGTACAAGGTCATGTCAAGGAGATATAAGGGGCCATTCTGCATAGGAAGGACTGGGGTATTGCATAGCCAGCAGCACATTGTACAAACTAATCATTCCCTCTATTTCTGAAAGTATGTTTACATAGAGGTGGTTGTAAATCATAGAATAGACTACAGGCAGAGAGGGCAATCTACAGAGGCTTATATTAGGTCATGCATCACGTGAGAAAGGGTGAGGGAGAAGGTGGAACTAGCAGGACTTATTGTATCACTCTGTCATCAAGCAAATGTAGTGCAATGTGATAAGGGTTTGCACAGTGCGCTCTAGGAATTGGAGTGAAATAGGGGTTCAGGATATTAATGGATTGAGGGGTAATATATGAAAATAAGGCAATAATCAGTAAGAAAATACTGGTTCCTGGCACTGCTGACAGTAGGACCTAAGGTATGTATAGAATGTTATATTACAACTTTGTTGCATGTAATCTGAGATGAAATTAGGGAGTAAGTAAAGAAGGTAGATGGAAGCAGGAAAATATGTCCATAGCATGATTAGGAAGGAAAAGAAATTACAGAGAACCAGGGAACAAATAGTGAAGGTTCAAACAAAAATGGATGGATTGCAGAGTACAACTGAGCAATGATAAAAACAAAAATAAAATGTCAGAGCTTCAGGCAGTGATGGTAGAATGAGGTACAGACATGACTGATATAACAGAAATGTGGCAGACAATAGCAGAGGATGGAGATACAGTAACTCCAGGCATCAAGATATTTAAGGAGGGAAGAGGAGACAGAAGAGCAGAAAACCTGGATGAGGAGAAGTAGTAGTTTACATGAAGAAAAGAATAATATGTGATGAGGAAAATGAAAACGAGAACTCGGAAATGTTGGGGATATGAAAGAAGAGGAGTGATATGTAATATTACCTTCCTGGCAGTTTGAATGAATTGAGCAAAAGGGGATAACTGGTGGACATATTAGACATTCACCCATTCTAGGTCTGCAAGCACAAGAAGGAAATAGAATGAGATGGCAAAGAGAAATGGGCAAAAGATGGAGAAGCAAAATAAGAGTCATCAGATGTGATTTCACTTTATCTGACCCCAAGCTAAGCATTTCATCATTGAGGGTATGTAGATGAATGAAAAGATAAAACTGGCAATGAGGCTTTATAGAAAATGCATTCCAAACAATGAGGAAAAAGAGGCTGCTAAATAAAGTTTTAAGTATAACTAAGGTAACTCAGGGAATGGATGCAAGGGAAAGAATAGGGTCATACTGACTATGTGACCATATGATTTGGTAACAAACTGTGGGCACAGAGAGTTGAAACACACACATAACTTCTGCACTACAGAGAAGCACCTTAAGGGAAATGATATAGCATGCTATGGCAGAACTGAGAGACTGGTTCAAAATGGAGGTAGACAGGCTGTATGAAACAGTAGAGATACAATAAGGAAAGCACTGGAGAAAAGATTGCAGAGGGTATGAAAGCAGAAAGAAGAAGAAGGAGGCCACTGCAGCTCAAATGAAAATAAAACTTCAGTAAAAGGTAAATAAAGGTTTTGTATTACAATTTGTGGAAAACAAGGGTAAAATATAGATGAAGATAAAGAATTGCAAGTAAACCATTTTTCAGATGAAGGAGAAATGTGAATGGCAGGAAAGAAATCATGGAGTTCCAGAAAGGGAGTAATAATTATAAGGAAACACAAAGCTGCTAAAATTCTGAATTAATTATTTGCCCCCTTATTTAAAAAGGAGAGAAAGGGAGTGGTTTGGTGTACAAAGGGAGCATGAAAATGTGTGGGGCTGTGTCAACGTACAGGTAGATAGTCATAGGTACAGTGTTGAAAGAGTTGACAGAACCAAAGATGTTTATGGGACAAGTATGGGGCAAGCTTTTCTGGGGATATCCAGGAAGCTAGTGGGGCTTGCATGAAGATCCTCTTAGGCCTGTCAATAAAGTCTTAATGGAGGAGAAGTGAAAATGGCTAGAGGGATGTTCTTATTCTTCCACAGCATTAAAGAGGGACCAGGAGCACATAAGATTACAGGCCAGTCAGTCCAACCTTAACAATGGAGAAAAATCATGAATACAGTTTTTAAAAGGACTCAAAAATGGTGACATACCTTAGGACTGCAATTGACAGAGTGTACTATTCATAAGGTGCTGTGACTAAAATGTCAACAGCTGAACTACTCATTAGTATGTGTCTGAAATGTAGCATGATGTATTAGGCTCACCGACAAAGTAACTTCATCTGAAATATAAGAAACATATTTCTTGATATCTTTGTATGCCATATATGTTATTCAAGTTCTTTGTTAACTGACTTTATATTTGAAAAAAATATTAATGAGTTACATCTTAAACATAACATTTGTGACTGTTTTGTAAGAATGATATATGGTACAAGTGTGGATTATGCAGGGATTTACTCATGCCTGTCATTTCAATTTAATGACATACATTTTAGTCTCATGATAAGGGCAAACTGTGTTCCACCTCTGGCCTTGTGCTTTAAGTAAGTGTGAGATATCCAAGCTTCTGCATATATTTTTGCCCACATAGTGACTTGTCTTAAGACAAGTGCTTCAGTGTCCTAGTTTATAAGCAATAGCCTTATAGTCTGTAAACCCTCCACCACTGACATCCTGCTGGTCAGCTTTTACTTTTTCCTTCCTAATAGACACTAAGATTTATTTGTACAACTCAAACTATTTCTTTCTCTTATATTTTTTCACTTCTAGACGTGTTACTCCCATTATTTATGTCCTTCTGACTTTAGTGGAACTGCATGGCTTCAAGGAAGTCACCCTTGGTCTCCCCCCTTCCTTTCTTTTTTCTCCTTGCCTGAGACAGCACTAAACCAGTTTCAGCTCTGAGCTAGTATTTGTGCACAGTCAGCAGCAATTCAGTGCACTCAGTTGTCTCTTTAGTGTGTTTTAATTTTTCTATAGAAGTGTCTCTGCAAGAAAATAGATATGTACGTAACAGTGAAGTTTGCAGTTTGAAAACCAGTCTGCGGGCTATAATTGTGAGTAAATTATGAATACAATGGCAGCCTAAAACAAAGAACTTTTTCCACTATAATAGCACCATTTTCGTTGACCACAACAGTCCCATTAGTGCTTTCTCCTTTAACTGTGTACAAGTCATTGTTTTTATCAATCCACTGTCTCCCTTCATAAGTTTATTTTTCTTCTTGTGTAACCACTTCTGAGTTTTCATGCAGTATTTTTCCAGAGCTGTAACTACTGCATTCTGGCTTACTTTTTGTCATTGTTTTTCTGGTCTGTGGGGGTTGAGGTAGGCTTTTGGACTTTGCATTTCAAAGTCTATAGAAACCTCCTCACTTGCACAGTTATTCAAAAACCTCCTTACTCACACAGTTGTTCAAGCAGTCAAGTGCAATGTTTTACTGTTATCATCATTGGTCAGGTCAAGTTGATATTGGACTAACTCTCCTACTGAAACTGTGTTCTAGAGCAGCAAACCCAAGACATTCATCTACTAGCACAGAGACCTCTTAAACTGTATTGTTCCTTTTACTTATATCTCAGCAATTTGTGTGTTTATGTTGTCACTGATTGTTGTTTCTGTCTCTTGTCAAGTTTTCAGCCTACTTCATTTGCCCTCACTAATGCTCAGCTCAATCTTCTCCCCTACCCTACCCCCAAATCACATCCAACCCCTCTTACTCTACATTTATACTTCCATAGCACCACCCACATATTCCTCTAATATCATTAGATCCCTCCAGTAGGAAAACAATCAATACAATTGCTCCCAGTATTAACACCCACTCTAGTTTACTACCCAAGACTCTCTCACAAATTGTCTTGCCTCCTATAACTATCAAATTACATCTCTACAACCAACCCACTACCCCTCCTAACATTTTTTATCCTAGTGTACAACAAAGATAAAGCCCGAGTTAAACAAGATGCCAGTAAGTCAGATTATTTTACTATCTCTCTTCACTCTACTAGCATTTACCACCAATTATCAAATTCACTTCCTTCAAATACTTAGGACTGCAACCAATCCTCACAATGAATATCAACATCTACCCAGCCTGTCTTTCTCCATAACACCCTATCTGTACAAACAAACTATATCTGATTTATTTTTCTATAAATATCTTAAAACTAAGCATCCAGCTTTATGACCAAGTATCAAACCAAGACCAAAATGTAACTGGCCACACTCTTGCCTCTGTAAAATATCAATTCAAAAAATTAATGGAGATATTCACCTGAACCCTGGACCTACTGTTCATAAAACCATCACTTCCAACTCCAAAATAAATCAGTCACCTAATACATTTCAGCAAAAAAACAGAATCCAAACTCACCTTAATAAATATGAACCTAAGAAGTATGTGCAATAAAATCCATGACATACATGCTTATCTTGCCACATACACTCCTGATGTAGTCATAGCTACTGAAACCTGGTTGAAAAGGAAGTGAAGGAGAATGAGATCTCCACCCCCCAGGATATAATATACTCAGGCATGATAGACAAAACAAGCATGCAGGTGGTGTAGCAATCATATATGAAAATTCCCTAACCATTACCTTACTTCCACTGCAAATACCCACATTTAACAATGTTGAACTACTAATAACACTCCTAAAAATCAACAATAAGAAATTCTATGTTTAACAACAATTTATATTCCACCAGGGAATAACAGTGATACTGCTGAAAGCATCCTGTACTGGATATCCCAACAAATTTATCATGATACTTGGAGACTTAAATATAGACCAGCCACTCATAAATTCCACTCCCCCCACTGAATCCATAAACTTGTACGACTTCTGATAATTAATAACAACATGTACTAGAATCAATAAAACTTCAGGGAGACACTCAACATTAGATTAGATTCTTTCAAACAAACCAGACAAACTGACAAAAGTAAGCCGCTTCTCAGACAGCATAAGTGACCCCATACCAGCATATGCTATTAGAGCTTACCATAACCAAGATAAACATATTATCTATAATCAAATATGAAATACAACCAATTTCAGCAAAGATATTTTCAGTGAAACACTAAAACAATATAACTAGATTGTACTTAGAACAATGCCACACTTTAATAACATATTCTTACAGACCTTAAATAATCTAGCACCAGTAGGTAATAAAAGAGTAAAGTCCAACCCTGCACCATGGCTGATAAAGGAAACCAAAAAAAGGGATAAAGCCTGGAAAAACTGGTATAAAAATAGAACTCATAATACGCTCCAGCAACTTACACATCTTAAAAACCTTGCAAAACTCCATGTTAAACAGGATAAGCAAACATACTATACCAGTCTACAAGAGACATATAGACAGCCTTAAACCTTTTTGGTCATCAATAAATAAACTACTCCACCCTGCCAGGACCACCAGTCCCTCTCCAAAAACAGACATTACGACAGACATTATTGTCACACAGTTTAATTCCTACTTTATACAATAAATATTATCTCTCTTAGACACTATCACATCTGTCTCTTCACTCTACCACTGTCCAGTCAAAACCACCTACAGCTCTTCAGTTTTAGTCTAGCACCTACCTCACTTGTAAGGAAGTTGCTCCTTAAACTAAAAACTCCTTCAGTAGCTGTAGACCATCTACCATCAGACTACCTAAAATGGCTGCAGAAGTCTTAGCCTTCCTGTGTCCATACTAATTAATAAGTCCATAGTAGAAAGATACGTCTCATCACTGTGGAAAACATCCTGCGTCATACTATTGCACAAAGGTGGCATATCTGCAGAGTTTAATAACTTCAGAAGGAGAGCGATCCTCTCCCCCTCTCCAAAATATTACAGAAATGGAACCATATGCAGTTGATGTAATACCTAACCTCAAATAACTGCCCAACATGGATTTAGGCCCCAGCACAGCACCATTGCTGTTCTACTACATTTTACCAAAATAATAAACCAACATAGAAACAGTGATCTGCTTGTGTCCACCATGTTCTTGGACTGGTCAAAGGCATTTGATACTGTCTGGCACCAGCAACACTTTGTTCGTCTCTCCTCAATAGGACTTTCACAATACTCCTTGTTGTAGATTCTTAGTTTCCTATCTGAAAGGCAACAAGCAGTTAAATGGCGACAAACCTACTCATCCTTTCAACGAGTTACTGCAGGTGTCCCTCAAGGCTCAATCTAGGGTCCTCTCCTATTTAATGTATTTATTAATAAATTTCACACCTTCACTCACCATATTAATTTAGTTCAGAAAGCAGATGACTCAATATTAATATATGCAGCCTCAATAATAAATAATCTCCAAGACATTACCCAAAAATCATTCTCCTCTATAGAAACCTGGCTCAAAGAATCAAACCTCCTACTCAGTCCCAAGAAAAGTAAATTAATGCTTTTACCTCAAATACTTGCCAAAATTAAAAGCAATCTTTTACCATAAAGTCAGCAAATAACACTATCATTCAAACTGTAACTCACAGTAAACTTCTAGGTGTTATAATAGATGACCAACTCAAATATGACCAGCATATATTGCGCACCATTAAATGTACACACCAGAGACTAGAATGCCTTTATAGGATCAATGGATTCCTTAAAAATACTGCATGAAAAAATCTAACCACCACCTTCATATTACTGACTCTCTTATACGCTGATCCTATCCTAACAAACTTAAACAATATTCAAAGAAAGAAACGTGCCTCCCTCTACAATAAAATAGCTAAATTTGTCACCATTCTCCCTTATAGGACCCACCATCGTCTTAGCTTAAAGCAATTAAACTGGCTTGAACTACACAATTGTCTAACATATTCACAGCTGACTACACCACACAAACTCATTCATCATTCAGAATCAATAATAGACACGAATCACAGGACTGGAAGTATATCGAGTTAAAATAAAAAAAATATGAGATCAGTACACTTGTACTTGGCAAACACTCAGAAGCATGTACGAATTTTGAAAAATTCATGTTTTGCATCTGGAACAGGTTAACTTGAATGGGTTAAATGAAGGGATATCAATAAATAATGAAATTAAATTTAGGGAATATAAATATTTAAACATCATTCATTAGTACGGTTTGTATTTATCCCTTATTTGTGACTTGCCACACTGCTGTCACTGCAAGCTATGGATGAATATTAGTGCATTTTCATTGGTTATGACTGATCCAGTGACTTTTTGGAATGAAACAAGTCTTCAGACTTTTGATTGGTTATTTTAGTAATTTTAACACACTTGATTGGTGTATTTTTGGGGGTATGTATGTTCAATTTGTTTTTATTGGATGTTTGAATACATTATTTTATTCAATAGTTCTGAAGAGGCCTCACAACGAAAGTGCTTAATCATTTACATTAGTAATTTTAATTGCACTATTAAACTATCCTGTATTACAGTACGAGTGCACTGGTTATTTATTTTTTATTTTCATTCATCATCCAGAAAAATGCCCTGTACTACAAAACTTATTACTACCCTACTGTCCAGCAAGGGACCTCTGTAACAATTTCTTATTACTTACAAATAAGTCAAATACTGTTGCAGGAGACTAGCTCTACCACTAATGCATTGCTAAAGTCTGGAATAGTATCCCCATGCAAATAAAACTCTCCAACAAACTCAGTAGTTTTAAATCACTGCTTAAACCACATCTTAACAAGCCCTGGTCCTGTACATGCTCATCACCAGGTTAAATTTTGTTCACTGTACAATACTGTCCAAATACTCTCCTTAAACATAATATTCTCAACCTCTTACTGAAATGACAGAACAATTGTATACATAACTACTGTCTGTACAATCCACCAAGTTGCACTTGTGCTTTCTTTTTAGTAACTTCCACCTCTGTAAAATCTTAGAATTTGCATGTATAAATGTAACTACTGTTTGTGTATAAATGTAAACAGGAATGCAACTACTCTGTGTTTGGCTGGAACTTAGTATAATGCAATGTAAGCAAATGGAGATTTTTCTCTTCAGGCCTCCATTGAAAATGGGTAATACCCAGTCAGACTTTCCTGGTAAACAAAGACAAATAACTAACTAAATAAATAAACAAATAAATAATACTTCTACTGTCTTTTCTGTGAAGTTTTGAAGAAAGTATTATACCAACTGTCCATAACCACTGAATGATGAAGCACAGAGAAATAGGTTTAAACAGGATAAGCGATAATTAGTTGAATGTGCACCCTTGAAGAGATTAAGGGTTACTGCTGTAATGGTCTTATTCCGTGTCTCAGATTGGCATACTTTGCTGACCATGTTGGAACTACTTTTGTTCACAGAAAGAATGTGAAAATACAAGAAAAGGTCACAAATGTGGCTTTGTGATTATGGCAAAGTACTGAGCTCTGGACTTCATATCTTTAAGCTCCACAAATGATTGCTGTGTAAATGTTTTGCAAAACCATACTTTCAGATCCATTTATATTGTTTTTATTCACATGTATGCTTAGTGGAGCTTTTCTTTCTGGTCTGCACTGAAAATGGTCTCTGTCCGATTAGAGGCCCCAGTTACCAAAATATAACCAACCAACCAAACATAATTTAATAAATAAACAAACTATATACATAAATAAATGAATATGAGGTGTGATTCTATGCATGATGGGTGGTGAAGTCAGGTGTTAGCAAGTGTGTACTTTTAAGTTATAAAGGACAGATTGGTTTGAGGGAGGTGCAAAGAGATGAGTGAGATGACATAGAACAGCAGAAATAAGGCTTAAAAACAGTACATGGGGAGGGAGACAGAGATGGGTAGGCTTTGTCAAAATACATGCCAGGAGAGACAAGATTAAACAATTTGTATAACCTTAAGGAGCATTTATAGGCAACTGAGAGATAAGCTAAGCCCAAACTACAGGTACTGCAGTGTACAGAAATTGCATTCACAAGACGTGTAATACCCAGTGTTGAATTGCTCTCAGCTGATGTAGCTATCAAAGGTAATGCTGAATTTCAGAGGACAAATTGATAGAAGTATATGGAGAGAGAGAGAGAGAGAGAGAGAGAGAGAGAGAGTGGGAGAGAGATTACATGAACAGAGAGAAACTAGCAGTCTATTTTACAAAACATAGTGAAGCAGATGGCCAGAAAATATGCTAACACATGGTAAAAGTAACTATGTGGCCCAAGGATGGAGCCAGGATATCCAAGTATAGGGCAAATATCATCGCAGATGGAGATATTGAGTATGCTGTTGGGTATAGAGACAGATAAGCAAAAAAAAAAAAAAACAGACGAAACAGACAAAGACATTGAAATGAAAATAGTTTGCACATTAAGACATACTACATGACCAATATATTGTCATACAGCAGTATCTTATAGATGAAAAAGGGATGCTGTGCAGTTAAATCCCTTCGTTATATGACCTGGCTGACAGCATAAAGGGTATTGTGGTACTGACTTATTCTGTGTACCCAGGTCTTGGTAATGTCCATTCCAAAAGCTGGGTGGATATAATGGATGTATTCCTGTTAGTCTAAACCTGTATAAAGTATGTCAGTATGCCAACCCGCCATCAGATTGACCGTTTATACAGAACTCATTTGGCCACAGCTGGATGTACTTGTTACTGATGTTTTCATAGACTTATACAATTGCTGTCTTTGCCTCTGTGCATAAATGTATGCTGTTTCATTGACCAATACATCTTATGCAGACCTACTTGGTTTCAGGGTTGGAATAACACTGTTATTGCTGATACTGAATTTATTTTTTTAGTGTTTCTCTCATTTGAAGCAGTGTTAACAGAAAAAAAAATAGGAATAAAGTACAAATCAATCTAACCAGATCTGAATTGAAAGCTTTACAGGCTTTGAATAAGGAAACTGAGTTAATTTTTAAACCATCCAATAAGGGGTAATAAGGTTGTGGTTATGCATTATACTCAGTGTTTGCAAATGTGTCATGAACACCTTCATAATAAAAATGTATATGGCATAGTTAATGTATCTGTGTATAAGGAAGCATTGGAAATGTTTCATGAGATACTTAATAAAGGTTATAGATTAAGTTATTTATCTAAAGATGACACAGAAAAAAGTTTAACAGTGAATGGTGTAATATGGCTCTGTTTTATTGTTTGTCTAACATTCATATGAACTGCTCTAAACCCCCTGGACATCCCATTGTCTCTGCAAGCAAATATTTTCTACATAATATAGGTGTGTTACTCCATGAATATTTATTCCATTTTGTTACTAATTTGCCTTCTTATATTAAAGATACTTTTGATTTTTTGGAGAAAATATCTGACATTAAGTGGTTAAGGGACATGCTTTGTGTAACACTTGATGTGAGAAGCCTATATACTAAAATTAAAGATGCTTTAGTTAGAGTTAGTCCCTTGTGAAGTTATATTATAGACTTGGTTTATTTTTGATTAGTTAACAATTATTTTCAATTTAATAAGGAGATATATCATCAGTTACAAGGGAGAGTAAAGGGGGCACATCTTGCCCCCATATATGCCAAATTATTAATGGGTTTATTTGAATCAGAGTATATATTTAGTCATGAATTTCTGGTACATCTGTGGTTTGGTATTATACATACATTGATGATTTGGTGTTCATTTGTAAGGGGGGTTAGGATTTGGTAACAGATTTTGTACAGAGCCTACAAAATAATAGATTTGGTTTCAATTTTGATGGATTACAATTTGGTAATAAAATAGTATTTCTGGATGTTTAGTTAGAAGGAATTGTTAATGGTATGATTAAAACTGTGGTACATAGGAAGTCTGATGATGGAGGTTAGTTCCTCCATGAAGACAGTTGTCATCCCCTGCATTTATTGTCTATATTACCCTATAGGGAATTTTTTACATCTAAATAGGTAATATAACAATGAGGCAGATTTTCAGAAGAAATTGCAAAGAATTCTGAGTATGTTCTCCACGAGGGGTTATAATAAAAAATTGTTGCAACAACTTGTAAATTATATAACTTGGATAGATTATTTATTTGTTTTTATTTATGTTTGTGTACTGGGTAGTGTTCGACTAGGCTAGTAGCCAGTTTTCAGAGGAGACCCGGAGAGAAAAGCTCCAGAATGAAAGACAGATAAAAAATACAGAATTAACACAGAAGTGCATGAATAAATTCCATATTTAACTGTAAGTTAAAGAGTTAAAATTAGTTAATTTAATTACATCATAGCAACACTGTAGAAATGTATACCATGGAAATCTTGATAACTGGGTGAAAAACTGAAGCAGACAGCGAGTATGCCTAATGAAGAGATATGTGCACATGTAGGGCGAATAGAGTGATTAACAGTGAAATTTTGAAGTACTGAAAGTATTTAAAATCTAAGCAGTAAGCACGCCATCAACTATAACCTCAAAGAAAAATAGCAATCAACTATAAAAGGTGGATGGGTATAGCTGAGGAATAGCAGGAGAGAGGAGTTATCCAAGGGTACTACAGGGGCAGAGCCACTTGCTTTTAACATATTCTTTTATTTTTGTTTTAAAAGAAGAATAGCAGGGGGTGGGGGCAAGGCATTCCAGGACTTAATTTTGTTTGAGTAGAGGGACTCACCATGGTTATGTGATTGAATTATTTTGAGCAGTGGCCTATCGGAAGATATAAGGAACCTGCTGTTTACCTGTGGCTGGATTATGGTTTAAAATACGGGGCAACTATTTGGGTTGTGTATGATTTTATGGGTGAGGGTAAGTTGGTTTAATGTTAATAGGTTGGGGAGTTCTAGCCAGTTAAGTTGTAGAAGAGCAGAAAAATGATGGGCTTTATGGGTTTGATTGGTGGCAAACTTTGAAATTTTGTTATAACAAGACACTAGCTTATGAAGAGCAGCCTTGTGTAAGTTGGTGAAGATGTGAGAGCAATAGAGACTTGTAGAGAGAAGCTGAGATCTTGCTGTGGCTAGCCTGGCTTGGGGTGTTAGGTAAGGTTTGGCTCTGTAGAGAGCACCGAGTTTGGAATAGACTTTTTTAATATTTAGTGAAATATGAATATCAAATTTAAGATGGTCATGTATTGCAATACCTAGGAGCTTGGTCTGGTTTGTTGGATCAATTTTGGTACCATTGGTGGATTGAATAGAGAGGGGTAGGGAGCTCAGCTTGGTAGTTTTGTTTGTAAAAATCTTTAACTTCTTCTTATTAGTGTTAAGAATGAGATTGAAAGATGTGGGAAATAATCTTATTGTATGGTCTAGTACTGAAGATGCTAGCCTTTTGTTACAGAAAAATGGTAGGTGTAGAAAAGTGTATTTTGTCACCACTTACAGTATTTTTAATGAACAGTTACTGAATTTGGTTAGATTGTATTTTTTTTTTTTGTTAAAATTGAAAGAATTTACTAATATTTTTGCATAATGTTCCCTGTATTTCTTGCAAGCAAGGAAGAAATATAAAGGATATACTGGTACATAGTAAACTTTCTTTTACAACTGAAACTGGTGCAGTGATTAGCGTTGTCACCTCACAGCAAGAGGCTCTCCGGTTCAATCCTCGGCTGGGGTGCCTTCTGTGTGGAGTCTGCATGTCCTCCCTGTGGTCGTCTGGGTTTCCTTCTACATCCCAAAGACATGCTGTAGGTGGATTGGACACTCTAAATTGGCCCTAGGTCTGTGTGTGCCTTCTGTGGAAGGGTGGGTGCTGGGTTGGCAACTCGACACTGTAAAACTCCACTGCCAATCATGAGCGGACAGGTAATCCGCTGTGGCAACCCCTAACCGGGAAAAGCCAAAAGAAGAAGAAGAAGACTTTATATAGAGAAATGGGCACTGTGGGAACTTTTCCATGTGGAAATTGTTTAAGTTATACATTTGTTGTGAAGTCTTTTGATAGAATTAATGGGATATTGTTTAAATCCCATAAAAAGTATAACTGTAATACAGAAGGGGTTATATATGCATTAAAATGACCCTGTAATTCATTCTATATAGGTGAAACTTAGAGGGCCTTTAATTTAAGGCTCCAGGAGCATGTTATAGATATTAAAAAAAAGTACATTAGAAAGTCCCATTGCAGTACATAGTGATTTGAAGGGGCTTCAAGAAACAATTTTGAAACAAGTGTTTTGTAATGACCATGATACTATAGATGTCAAAAGTAAGTGTTTATATAAAGAGTCTGTTTTCATTTTGAAATATGGCACTCTGGTCTCTGCTAGACTGAATACAGAATATAATTTGAAATGTTTAATTTGAATAATCCATTGTATAATTGATTTTCATGGTACCTTGTTGCAGGGGTATTTAAGTTGCTGTTTGTTGATACTGTTTTACACCTTGAAGGCTACATAGCCAAGGGGCTAGAGTTCGTGTTAAATAAAAGCTTTTACTGTTTGTGGATTCTGGCCTTTTCTTTGATGGTTTGCTATTTTGTGGGTTATCATCCTGTTTAAAACTAACTGCTGAGCTCTCCATAATCAATAAAAGTTAAAAGATTTCAAGCTATCAGTGGTTGGCGAACAGGATTTTGCACTTGTGTAGAATAACTTCATTCTCTCTTGCTGACTTGCTTCAGTTTGACTAGACAACATGCATGGAAACACTGAGATATGGTTAGGATTTTAAACTGTAATCCCAGTTAATTATGGATTCTTGTCATTTAATTTCTCAAAGTCTTTTGGGTCTCTAATACCATGACAGGAATGAACCCCATTCCTAAGTCAGGGTATGATTAAAGATTATGAAATCAGTAATGTTTCAATCTTCGATGTTAGCCAAAAGTGATCTTTGTGGCACCCACAATGTGCCCAGAATGAACTCCTTCTGCAATTCATTTTGAGTTACAAGTATCAGTAGCATATTGTACTACAACTGTAAATTCTTTTTTATGAGCTTCATTGGTCCTACTGCTATTGGAACTGTCTGGGTACCTTTCTTCTACATTGCTCACATTTCTGCCTGCAAATCCTAGTATTTTATGACGTTGTGTCTCTCTCTCTCTGTACATAAGACACTGTAATCACTGGGCGCAACCTGTTCCAGAGAAGGGGATGTCATACATACCTGTCTCTCAAGCAGGTTCTATTTCTATTGCAGGCCAGGTTTAAATCTTTAGAATGGGTAATTCTGATGCTGTTTGTTTTGTGGATATGCAGATGGCCCATCAGAGTTGGGTCCCCTCAACAACCTGTAGTAGACAGACTACAGGGATAGGACTTTGAGGTGGTCTGCATAGGATATGTTATTTATGCCCTGTATTCTTTTAGTGAGGAACCTCTGTGGACACTCCAATTGTTGGATGTACCTGGTTAGCTGCGTATCAAAGGGGAAACTGTACTCAATGATAGATCGGTTGAATAATGAATAAAGTGGAACAATGACCTCCTTTATATATGAGTTGCACAAAATAGAATGATTTCCTCACTGTCGTAGACTATCATAGACACATGATGGTCAAAGGCTAGATTAATGTCCATGTGGGAACATGAGTCTCTAACTACTGGGTCAAATCTTAGGTGGTCTATATCACTTCCGCAAAGTGACAGTTCAGAGAATTGCATTTCATCGTAAATTAGGTTCATTGAAATCTACTCTTGTGGGGACTGTGCTACCCACACCACCCGCTAATTATATACACCAAGTCCAAGATCACACTACAGTGGGGAAAGGGCAAATTTTCTGATCCTTGCTGTACTATGATTTCAATATGAACAGTTCAATCAATGACATGTTCGATGTAAGTGAACCAAAAATGCCATTTGTGGAAATGAATTTTCACTGAACTGATATAGACCCATCTTAGGAGTGTGTTGTCAATATAATAGTAACCAGGCGTGGCCTTCTTCCCAAAAGATACTATCATGCATTTCTTGGCATTTCATTTTAACCCATGGCTCTGACTCCAGCTTTTTGTTGTGTTAGCACTTCTTGGAGAACATTAGTGTTGGTGAGGAATTCTATGACTGCTACTAATTTGCAATCACCTACAAATTTGGTCAGCCAGAGGCTCTTGACATTAGTCTTGACGTCAGAGAAGTATATGCCAAAAAGGAGTGGTCCCAGGACTGATTCTTGAGGGTCATCTCTGGTGACTGGTCTCTTTGTAGAGGTTGACTCCTCAATTCTAGGATCCTGTCTTATAACCAGCAGACTATCCACTGGTTGAGATAAGGGATTATACATAATTTATTGAGTTTGTCAACAATGCCCAAGTGGGGTATTGTGTCAAATGCTTGGCCAGGTCAAGTAGGCACTATGAACTGCTTTGCCCTTATTCATTGCTTTGGTGATCTTCTCAATGAAGTCCACCAGGTTGAGTAGCATGACCTGCAACTGACAAAACCAAACTGCATTGAGTCCGGTGTCTGGAGGCTTCCTATGTCATTATCGATCATTTCCATGATAATTCTTTCCATGGCTTTGGATATGAGACTAGTGAGACTTATGGGTCTATAATTTCCAGGGTTTGTTAATGGTCCACCTTTGTGCAGAGATATGATGGTTGCTCTTATCCATTCATGAGGTACAAAGCCTGTTTGGAGGCTATGGATAATTAGTGATTCCAGATGGTCTGATAGGTCATGTGTCATGCTATTTTAAGGCAGCTTGGGATATTGTCATTACCCACTGATGCATTGCTCTTGACCATCGAGAGAACATTGAGGACCTGTTCCCTAGTGATAGTTGGGGATGTTATGTTAATGGTACTTCCTGAGGGAAGGCTGTGGGGGAGATAAGTGTAAAGTTAGAGCTGAATTTGTCTACCAGTAGGTTTGCTATGTTTTCTGGATCAGTATTGGTGGCTCCATTAAAAATGAGCTGTGTACACAATTATGTATTACCTTTGAGGTTGCAGACATAGCTAAAGAATGCCTTGTGGTTGTCATTTACATGGGAGGCCAAATTTACCTCAGTCTGATGGGTGCTACACCTCCTAATTTTTGCTGCAATTGTCTTTCTTCTGTTGTACAGCCTATGGATGTTGTGATTCCACCAGAGTGGCTTGTTTTTTGAGTTAGTTTTGTACTTCTTCATGGTAGGTACAGCTACATCTATGCAGTTGTTAACATGCATATACATATAGGGTTTCTGTGAACAGTTCCACATAGATAGCAGTGTTCTCATGGTTTAGGGGGCCTTGAATTTTGCCAGGTTATCAATTAACAGTAGGAAGTTAGAGTAGTTCCTGAATATTCAAGGGTTAGATGGGGTTTTGGGTTTTATTTTTACTTCAAAGGAGACCGTTTGTTGTTCTGACCTCACCAGAGAGGACATTACACTACTGCATGTGCAACACTCTCCCATATTATGAGGACCAGATCCAGTTTGTTTGCATCCCTGGTTGGCATATTGACAATCTAGACCAGGGAGTTTGTGTTTACAAAATCCAGGAGTCTCTGTGCTTGCCCATTTGGTGTCATATATGATTCCCACTTAGTAATGAGGTAAGTAAAGTCTCTCATGAATGTGTTAATGAGTATTTTCTTTCTGTGCTAGAATTCTGAATAATGTGTGACTTCTTCACCCTGTCTGCACTACATAATTTTGCATATGTGCATACATCTCAGCTATCCCTGATGTTGCGTTATGTTTTTGTCCTATTCCTCATAACATTTTTTGAGGTTTTGGTAAATCACTGGGGATTTCAGTCAGTCAGTAATGCCAGGCAGTACAATTTTATACTTCATATTACTCAGAAAATGCATTTTGATGTAACCCCTGCTGCTTAATTAATTTGTAAGTGAGTTAGAGTAAAAATAATTTAAAAAAATCCTGATTTGTGGTCTTTGTCCCTCCCCTATGATTTGTGGCTGTGTCCAGCATTCTTGAGTAAGAGGTTGTGATTTACATGCAATACTTACTGGTTCTAATTGGGCTATTCATAAACATTGTTCACCATCACACAGGGAAATAAGATATACAAATAAATGTACATAGTACATATCATATGCAAAATATACAAGGTTATAAATTGCATACCATAGATACATTATGTGAGGATAGGATGAAACAGGAATGTGGTATATGAAGCTAGACACAGTTGGTATGCGATAGCACCTGGACACAGTACACAGTCCTGGGAAACAAGCCAAGGGGACATGGGAACAAAGCCATGAAATACCTACCATTACAAGGTTAGGTGTGTAACACACCACCAAACATCCAGCATGAGACTATCACTGACACTAAGGATATGTATTCCCTCTGTCTTGCACATACTGCAAGTTGGACATGGAATACACATGATACCAGCCTGTACTGATACATTTTACAAAAATTCTGAACAGATAAAATAGGCACCATGGAAACAAGTAACATTTGAAAACTGCATAACTGGAAATAAGCAGGCTATATACAGAACAGTATGTGCAGTATACTGTTCTATGTATAGTTTGAACAACAGTATATGTGGTATATACACGTGACAATGATAACACTGGCCTGGCCACTGATGGCTGGGTGCAGTCAGGGGTGGCTCATGCTATTGGGCTGCAGGAATGCAGCCCCCCCAGCTGTAAAACATAATATAAAAGAAAATTTAAAAGAAAAGAAAAAAAACGAAAAAAAAAAAACGCGAGTTGTGCATGCGCACTCAAGGCATTTCCGATATCTAGACTGCTGGTGAACCAGTCTGGAGCATGTGCACATAATCCAGACTGTCTCACCAGCAGTCTGGAATAGGAAGACAGCAATATTGCAGCAATATCCCAGAAGTCTATGCAGTTACAACTGCATAGACTGGAAGGGGATCGGACTGCAACGTCCTCAGGCTAGGTAGCACCCAGATGCTTGCTCTCTTCGGGAAGAACTAGGATGAGTCTCACAGACTTTTTACAATGGACCTTACTGAATGGATGTTACTGCTCTCAGGTATGGAACTGAACTGCAGGAGAAAGCTTACTGAATGGATGTTAGTGGTCTCAGGTATGGAACTAAGAAATGCAGGAGAAGGCTTACTGAATGGATATCACTGCTCTCAGGTATGGAACTGAACAAGAAGGGTGTGTGTGTGTGTGTGTGTGTCTATGTAAGGAAATATCCCACAGAATGTTCAATTTAAGAGGCAATTGTAACAAGAGTTTTTCCAAGTAATTACTCTGATCTTAATTTTTGATGAGAAGCCTAAATTTCACTGCAGATTTATGTTATGATTTAGAAGTATTTTCGTAGATTTCAAAGTATTTATTATAATGTGTCTGGAACATGGAATTTGTGAAGTAAATCTTACTTCAGTATGTTTTGTGCAAGTATTGCATCTGAAGAGTAAACAAGCCATTAATTTTGCTAAACAGAGTATCAAATAGAACAGAATGAAATTAAACTTCATAATAAGTGCAGATGTTCATTTCAGAGCTTATGTATTGTTACATGACTTACTCTGCAGCATCTCCACATTCTGAAAATAATGCAAATCAAATGGAAAAGCATAAACTCTGATGAATGTGTTACAAGAAATATGATTATTTTAAAATGAACAAAGAAACAAACTGCAAACCTGAAAAGAAGGATGGTCTCTGTACTGTCATAGTCTTCATACCACAAATAACTGTGTATATTTGTATGTGCGTGGTTTGCTTGCAGGCCTGTGTGTGTGTGTGTGTGTCTGTGTGTGTGTGTGTGTGTGTGTAATGCCCCAGTTGATTTATACTGGTGGCTATAGAGAAAACTCAGGATACCTGTTGGTGGTGATTAGAGAATACCTCAGGCTTGAAGCCTGTACCCTGGGTGCAGGTAACAAGAGCCTAAATGCCCTACCCACCACCAATTATGAAACTTTTGTAGATTTTTGCCTCATATTTTGTTCTGTTCTGTTCCTCATAAAATCTGTGGTTTCTGAATTTTTAATTGTTTAAATATTTGATGGTGCAGTGGTAGCATTGTTGCCTCATAGCTAGAGGTTCTCTGGTTTGGTTCTTGGCTGGGGTGCCTTCTGTTTAGAGTCTGCATGTTCTCCCTGTGTTTGAGTGTGGATTTGCTCTGGTGTCCTCCTATGTTACAAAGATGTGTCTGCAATATTTCTCCCTGGGCTTCTGCTGAAAATTGGCTTTTGATCCAAGTCAGACTTTCATGGTTAACAAATGTTAAATAAATGAAATTGACAGGCATTTGAATTTCAGACTTCATATTCTTTAGAAAGTATATAGTAACACAAAACTTTTTATTCTAGCAATTTTCTAAGTTTATAAGATGAATATTTCACATTTGTCCCTATTTTTGGGACTGTATTCCCCATTATTGGCTTCATCCAAGTTTTTGAACTAAGGTTGAGAGCGATGGTGAGAACTGAATTAACTGAATATGTTTGAGGGCTGTATTCTCCCATTACTGGCTTTGTCCAGGTGTTTTGTGCTAAGAGGTTGACAGCTATGGTGAGAACTGAATTCACTAAATGGTAGCCATTTAAGTTTCAGTCTTCCTCTGTTTTATAAAACACCTGGTTTGGCATAGTGGTATGTTGCTCTGACTGTTTTGCACAGGGTCCTGAGCTCAAGACTTGGCAGTGAAATGTATGGTGGTACATAGCATTTTATATTAGTAATTTTCCAAGATTATACAAGCAATGCTTAAAATGTGTCCCTAGTTTTTGGGCTTTTGTCCCCCCAATAAATGTTGGCTTTTTCCAGTTTTTTTATGCTGTGAAGTTGAGAGATACAGTTGAGTGTTGAGTAGTTTGTACATGGAGCTGAGAGCTGCAGGGGAAGAGAAGTTTAGTGCTGTTTATACTGACTCCTCTTGCATTGTTAATAGCACAACAGGTAGTGTACTTTCTTTTGATGCAGAAGGCTGTGGGTTCTACTCCTACAGAGGGTGGATGCTGCTGTACTAAGAATGTCCTCTTTGGCAAAGATACAGGCACTTTGTTTCTAGATGAAACAATGAAATATAAAGTTGTTTGCTAGCAGCAACCTCTTCATTTGTTACAGATCTCTTTATTGTGGAATTATTTAGATGACTTTTACTTCTGGTGGATTGTAGAAGTTTGAGTAGACTTTTATGATGGGAATGTTTTCAGTTGAGCAGTTTTGTCATTATTGGTGCATGCTCTTTGTTTCATTGTTTACTGGAAAAATGTTCAAAGCAATAAATTTAAAACACCCTCTAACAACTGTACTATATTATGTAAGAAATATGTTTAAAAACAGTCAGGAAGGTGTATAACACAACACATGTATGTCTTGTATGTAACGGGCCTATCATTTGAAAACAGCCCAAAGTTAATCTTTATACTAGCCAAATGTATTTTATTTGAATGTGGATTTCAATGCTGTTTCAATGACTGTGAGTTTCAAGAGCAAAGAAGTTTTAATGCTAAGTCAATTTTCATTGTGAGAGTACATTGCATTGTTTAGCAGATATCTTAGTGTTTGTGCTGTAAAATGCAAAATAAAACCTTCAAATGAATTCCAAATCATCGTAGAAGTAAAGGAGTGTTTATGGTAAATGGGGCGAAATAGTCAAGTAATGGGACATTGGAATGGCTGCAGGGGAGAGGCTCCATTCCTCAATGATTTTGTGAGGGGGAAGGGTGGCCCTAGCTGAACTATACCTCTCAACTATGCAGATTTTCACAGAATGAATAGATTTCTTCTTCTTATTTTTGGTTTGTTCCTCATAAAATTTATGATTTTCTGGCAAATCATTTAGGAATTAAGTCACTAAATGACAGGCATTGAGTTTCAGACTTCATAACCTTCAGAAAAATGCATGCTAAAGCAAGACCTGTTGATTATACAAGAGCAACTTTTAGTACTGTTTGTATGTTCCCCCAATATATTTGGCCTTGTCCAGATTTCCTGTGTTAACAGGTTGAGAGGTGCATGCAAATAAATTGCTTTATAGAATTAGGCATACCCAAACCTCTCAACTGTCCCTGATTTTGGCTCAGAATGTTGCTCTTCCTCTAATAGTCCCTCCGCAAAATGGCAATTTTGGAAGAAAACATGGAGGGTTTACAATTAATAAATAACTGTAATAATCAGAGTTATAGATTACTTTTATTTCAGAAATGCACGTAGATTTGTTTATTTTGTCAGCTGCTCAAGTTAACAGAAGTAATATTAAAAAAGTGTCCTTTCTTTGTCAGGTTCCTAGTTGTGGCTATTTTATATTTTTGCATCACATTTTTGGTCCATTTTTTATGAAATTGTGGTTTTCTGGCAAATTAGTGGCAAATCATTAAAGATTGAAGTTAGAAAATAATGACAGACATTTGAGTTTCAGATTTCATACTCTTCAGAAAAATTCATACTAATGAAAGTCTACTGTTCTATTAGAAAGTTTATAAGAGCAATATTTAAATATTGTCCTTATTTTTGGGCCTTTGTCCCACTTCTATATCTGCCTTTGTCCAGATTTCTTGCTCTGAGGTTAAGAGGTATGACAAATGTGTCAGGGCCATCACAGTCAGCCAGAGACATTTCAAATTGTGACATGCTTGTTGCACCCCACTACCCCATGTAGTGACTCTGGATGTGTCCAAGCAAGGAAAGGAGCAGTTATGCAGTGTAAGTGTGTAGAGTATCCCCCCATCCAAGGTAGGCACAAGTACTACAGTGGCTTTTCATCTGTTTTTGCTTGATTTTGCAGAATGCTCTGGTTTCTGTTATATTTTTATACTGTTGATTTATGCTTCTTATTATTCAGAAAGTGCCCGTTGCTCTGTGTTTAAGTAGCAATGCTTTCATGACCATCAGGTAAGCTTGTCTGAGATTGTAAGATGCAAGTAAGATTTAATAAGCATACTGTTAAAGAATTCCCAACACTGAAAGCCTTTTTGTTGTTGCCATGTAGAGAATACTTACATAACTAGATAACATATATGCCTTGGGTATTACACAAACCAAATGTTCGCAGAGTAAAACAATGGTAGGGAAACTAAGTAATCAAACTAATACGAAAAAGTCCAGTAGACAAAAAGTCTCAAATCGCCAAATAGGTAAAAACAGGTTTATTCGAATAAAATGCGGTGAGCGCTTTCACTAAAATAGCTTCATCAGACGCTATTTTAGTGAAAGCGCTCACCGCATTTTATTCGAATAAACCTGTTTTTACCTATTTGGCGATTTGAGACTTTTTGTCTACTGGACTTTTTCGTATTAGTTTGATTACTTAGTTTCCCTACCATTGTTTTACTCTGCGAACATTTGGTTTGTGTATTAGTTCTTGATTGCTGTTCATTGCAGAGTATTTACTTCGTGTGGACTGCTTTTTGTTGAATATATGCCTTGGGTATTGAAATGCATATGACAGTATTTGTAATAAAGGATAGGATTACAGTATTTTAAGAAGCTCATTACCTTTGTTGGAGACTTGCAGTCATCTTTGCAGTTTTACACGTAAACTAAACAGAATGCCAATCTATCATGTGTGGTCCATAACCTGTGCAGTAATCCTTTAAGCAATTTATCTTGAACTTGTTTCTTGTTTGCTGTTCATTTTCTACTTTGATCATGTTTTCCCCATGAAACAAGTAGATAGTTGTTGTCAGGCAGTATGTCTTTTTTGGATAAGAAACATTTTTATAAGTGGGGGTATCACAGATATTGCTACTTTCAGCATGTTACTTGGTACCTTTATAAAGCTGAATATAAACTATAATTAGAACTGCAGTGCAAGAAGTGGTTTGAGTTGAGTGCTGCTTGTTTTTCTTATACTTGATTTTGACTGGCATTCCAGTAATGTATTTAAAAAGTAATTTATTTTTTCATGCCTCACAACCTTTTTGTTTCCATCTAGATATTAAGTAAGCTGTCATGCAGCCAATGCACTGAAATATTTTTTTTCTTCTGCACTTCATTTTGTCTTGATTGGACTCTCATAATGATGGCTTGACACCCAGGGCATCTTATTTAATTAAAGTTCCAGTTTTTGTGGTTTTGAGCATAGCCCCTCCCCTTTTGAGCTGGCCGTACCCCTTCCCATTGGCCCCACCCATTCAGCTGTCTCCTGCAGCCCTCCCATTTGATTTGAAGTCTCCAGCTGCCACTGGGTGCAGTACACCTGCTACTATCTCTGTGGATGCTGTGAGGGGTGACCAAGCAGAACATATGGCCAACAAAGCAAGGTGTCCTACCTTTAGAGGTAGTGCAGCTGATGGCAATGCTTCCAGATGGTCACATGCTTTCAGACATGTGGCTGCATATGGGCCTTACCTTTATTTTGTTTATTAATTTATTTTCTTTGTTAAACAGGATTGTCAAACTTAGCCAAAAAGGTACTGGTGTTCTAGACTGAAAAGCTCCATAAACATAATACCAATTGATTACAATACACACAGTAAATAAGAAAAGATAAAAGTAAATATCATGCAAGAATAAGAAGATGGGAATATATCTAAATAGCAACTTTAGCAGTAAATATAGAAAAGGTCATCAGATTTTTTTTATTAAGGTACTACAGTAACAAAAGGAAAAAAATGTTAAATGAAACAGAAAAAAGAAATCTTGTAGGAAAATATTTTGAAGACATACATTTACCTATTTTTAAGAGCAGAGGAAGTTGTTTCACTAGGTAAGATATAGCAGGAGGGGGAGAGCTGACAGGTGTGAGGAAAGAGATATGTTTACTAACTGTAGATTACCTGAAATGTAGGGGGTGGCAGGTGTGTGTGTGTGTGTGTGTGTGTGTGTGTGTGTGTGTGTGTGTGTGTGTGTGTGTGTGTGTGTGTGTGCGTGTGTGTGTGTATGCATGCAAGCTGCCTGGTAGCACTGGTCACCAGAGGATAAAGTCAGTGTGCATACATATTTGCATAGGGCATATCCACACTTCAGTGAAGCATTCCATGTCAGGTGGCTTTACTGCATCTTTTGATTGCAGTTTATCAAAGCCTCATGCACTTGTTTTGTATGAATCAGCTGTGCATTGCAGTGTTTTTTTTTTTTTTACCCCTATGGTAGCATTACTGTGAAGTTGATATGTATAATTTAGTGGAGTGAGGGGCATGGGGTGCAAGAGGAAAACCTTTCTCTAAGGTTTATTCAGTTTTTATACTTACTTCAGCTATACTTCTCTATGCTAAAAAAATAATAATGTATGACTCATTATAGAATGAGTTGATGGAACATAGGACAACTCAAGATGAGACTGGCTATGATGCTATAGTCCTACATAATGCTGTAGACACCTGTCATCACCCTGTGCTTGAACATCTTTATGACATTGGGGAGGTGTCCAACATCCCAATTTATTGTCCCTACAAGCTGGCAAATTCACTGCACCTTCGCATCTGTACCAGTCAGAGAACTGGATGGATGGCCCAACACTTACTCACACAGATGGGAGACTGTAGATGTTGAGGTCCCAGTTTAGATGTATCCTGGTCTGAACAAAACAACGGCATAATGTTCATCACTGTTCCAGATTGCCAGCACTAACTACTGCACAACTATAATAGGCTATACATGCATATGAACTACCCTGGCAACATATGCTGTACTGACTCAACGCAGTGTATAGTTATGCAACAGGACATGGCCAGACAGTCTGTATGTGGACGTCATACATTGACCAATGTGGCTTTTCAATTCAAAGAAGTTATCTAGAAAGGAACTCCATCACATGTTCTCAATACTTGTACCTCTTAATCGAGCACTGGCTGGCTGACCTTTTGTCCCCTGTTCATAAAGATGAAAGTGCTTAGCTTATGGAGTTAGTTGATGAGCGTTACGTGAAATAAGAACATTGCTAGTTTCTTTAATTTCATTCATGGAAAAAACATAAAGCAAAAGTTGTTTAAAAGGTATTATCCTCTAAACTGCTTCCTTTTTTTCACCTGTTCCAACTTGAGACAGAGAGTTATTCTATTATTTTGCAGACTGTAGTGAGACTGACAGCTTAAATTTCCCGACATCATTAATCTGAGCTTAAATTGTGCGAGAAGAAATTATCTAGCACAATTTAACTGTGAGAGTAAATTGTTATCCTACTCAAGTTCCTTGAAAGAAAAAGCTTTAAATGTTATTGTTCACATTATAAATTGTCTTTATAGATTCTCATTTTTTACCTACCACTCAGGCTCAGTCACAATTTAAAAGTGTGGATTTTATTTCATATAAAAAGAAATAAAACAGAGTATGCCTTATCAACCCATATCTAAGCCCAAGTGAAGCTTTACTATCTCAGTAGCTAACTCAAACTTTCTTTCACAACACAGTTTGTGATCCTTATGCACACATTGTGGCACTATTTAAGATTTATTTAAAAAAGTTATCAAAAACTACCATGATTTTATACAGTATTTATATTACAACAGGGAGCAAGGATGTTTTTGAAGTTTTATGGTTTGTTTGAATGTCTTAAGTAACAGCTAAAGTAAACTTTGTTTATACCGTATCTAAAACAAAAATCCCAATAGCATAATCACTTTTTGTCTCGAGGTATCTTTCTGTCAAGAAGTAATAGCTAGAAGAAAGTATGTACTTGAACTTTCTATGCTGAATTTAATTTTATGCTTTGAATTAATTGCAACCTGAACATTTTCTTTGCCAAGAATGATGATACACATTTGACTAGACCAAATACATTTTAATAATTACCTTGAGGCACCAGCTTTACATAATCTGGTTGCTGTCTTTTGAACTTCCATATTATGTCTATACCCATGTAAAAATATTTATTTTCCTTTTTACTTACATCTTTTAGTCATTCAAAGTGAACAAGCCAAAATAACCATTTCTGATACAAATGTATGCTTGCATGAACCTTTATTAGTAAAACAAGAGACATCCTTGACAAGAGACTTATCATTTAGAACAATGCCTGCCTAAGCAAATTAGGCATTTTATGTATAACACAAACAACTTTAATGTTATATAAGGTATGACAAGTTTTTTTTTTATTTATTTAGTCTTACATACATGCAACATACTGCATTTAATTTTTTTAAAGCTTTCAAAATCATGGAATGATTATATGTAGTTAATTTCTCAACTGACAGGCAGTGGTTCCCTGTTTTTTTCTTTGGATACCTGGATCTCTTTTCCTACACTGTCTTAAAGTATAACATCATTTGCACACTTTCTGAAAATGAGTGTCGATTGTGAGACACTAATGCAGAGAAATCATGGTGTCCATTTCTCTGAAATGCAGTGAACTTAGCTGATTATATTCATTTGTGGTGCATGGTGCTTCTAGTTACAATGGGGGTTGGGACAAAGTTACTTGTAATAATGATAATAATAATAATAATAATAATAATAATAATAATAATAATAATAATAATAATAATAATAATAATAATAATAATAATAATTTATGGATTTTAGAATTCACAGATTCAAGAAAGTGTCCTTTCTAAAATGTAACTTGCAGCCTTTCTATATTTCTGAAAGCTGGTCTTAAGCAGACCAGTCTATACCCAACTTAAGACCTAGTTAAACCTCTTGCCACCTTTTATTAGTTTAGTTTAAATTTATTGTATTCCTTTGTAACACTTGTACTATTATGCCCCAAGACACAGTCTCAACATGAGATGTTTTCACATGTGGCAAAATGCCTTCAGACATGATCGTTTCCTTGCCTTACTTGGATTTTTTTTTTTTTTTGTGGGGAGACTGTTAACTTTCTACCAAATATTTTCTCTTCCATATGTGACCATGCTGTATTTATTTAACAAGTGCAGGTTTATGGATTGTTTCTTTCCTACCTACTTTTGTATTTCCATTGTTTTAACCTGCTGTAGCTCTTCCTTGCATTGTCAACAGTTCACAGTCTCCTATATGTGTATGTATGTGTGCATATCTAGCCATCTATCTATATATGTGTGTGTGTGTGTGTGTGTGTGTGTGTGTGTGTGTGTGTGTGTGCGTGCGTGTGTGTGTGTGTGTGTGTGTGTGTGTGTGTGTGTGTGTGTGTGTGTGTGTGTGTGTGTGTGTACAGACAGATATATTAAAATGTTGATAAGCATAAGATTGACAAAAAAAAATTTAAACATTCAGTTTACCAACCATATAAATCAATAAATATTCCAAAAATCACAAAACAATTCATTTTGCAATCTACAAGCTATACCCATACCATAACATTGCAGGAGGTGTACACTTCTCTAGTACTATCTTAGTCATACAAATTAATTCTAACCCAAACTCTGATCGTGACCCTGACCCTAACCCTAACCATACACATTTCTTAGAAAAAACTTTCTACAACAGTGCCACTATACAACACAGCTTGGATACCCCCTCTACTTTCACATACACACAAGCACAACATGAAATCTAACCTCTTACCTAACTCATACTTAATCCTCATTTGCAAACATTCTTGTGCTTGTGCACACACACACACAGACACACACACACACACACACACACACACACACACACACACACACACACACACACACACACACACACACAGACACACACACACACAAACACACACACGCACACACACACACACACACACACACACACACACACACACACACACACACACGCACGCACACACGCACACACACACACACACACACACACACACACACACACACACACACACACACACACACACACACACACACACACATCAAGGCTCTCAGTTCCGTATTTACCTCTCCCCCACAATGTGACAATACAGGTAGGCACTCTGGGACCAACACATGTACATTTATCCCTAACAGACATGAATACACAGGCCCAAATACATACATACGTACACACACTAACCCCCCCCAACCACCATGTTTTCTCTGAACTCTACACCATGAGGAGTCACATAGTAATGAATAGGTGACTGCAGTGTTTTTACAGTAGTTAGTCTTTCCACTTAAAGTAAAATTTTGCAAAGTGAGTGATTTTCTGAATCACCTGGCTGAGCAAATTTGGAGCCATAGACATTTGCCAGGGAGAACACATGGCCAATTAGCACTGGACACTCCTCTGGATTGCTATATTAGCATGTGGCTTCATTCTTGAGACTGATCTCTGTGCTGAAGCTCCTACAAGGGAAAAACTTTTGAGGAACAGCAGTCTCTGAATTAGAAAGGCTTAACATGATATGGAAACCTCCCAATATAAGGCTTCCATGTCCCACTATGCCTTTCTGAATCCCGGGGTTGTCTTTTCAAAAGGGAATCACAATCATTTGTCATTCTAAATTGAAGTCATAACACTTTTTTAACCTCAGAAGTGCCATATCTAAAACTACTTTGCAAGCAGGCCATATCTGAATACATTTTCTAGTACCTGGACATATTCTTCTCTACAACTTTAGCTATAGTGGGTAACAGTAAATGTGTGGGAAATATTTAGCAGTATTGGCCCCAGGAGTTTTGGAGAAGTAAGATCTTAGTTGCTTCTATTCTGTGACATGAAATAGTTGTAAAATGCTATGCTGTTGTACTGACAGAAAACAGATGAAAAGAGACTTCATATTATGAATTCTATTATCACAACAAAGGCATAACAATACAGCTCACTTGATCTTTTCCTAAACAAGCCCATCATCCAGAGTTTTACTGTTTCTTAACAAATGACTCGTGCTTTCTAGATGCTAAAGTCGGCTACATTGTGGTAGATGTGTTGCTCGCGTAATGCGATTGTATTACCTTAAACTTCTTCTGTTTTCCTTCCTTTGAGCATAATGCATGAAAGAAGGCCTGTGTATACTGGGACAGAGTTTAACGACATATGAAATAAGGCAGACTACCAACCCCAAGAAGGCGCTAAACTTCACCTACTGAAACGCTCTTAGTATAATATCAAAATGACAAATATAACAACAGCGACGAACTTCCTTTTCAAAAACATCCAAACAAATTATTTACAGATTGTAACATATATGTCCATTAACAGTATTCATAATAAAAAACGGATCTCAACATCAGAAATAAAAAACTCACTTATTTTAACACAAATGTAAATAGCAGAGGTTTTAGAAATAATCCCATCTTCAATTCTAAAAGAAATTTTAAATAAAGCACACAAACCTATCGCACGATATTTTTCACTTCTATTATAACTATGGCACCCCCTTTGTCTGTTTAATTATGATACTAGTAGTACTTTCAGTCACTTTAAAGAATCAAATTCTTCTTTTGACAAATTATAACTTTTGTTATGCTTCAAATTATTAAAAAGCTCATACAGCTGTTTCTCACAAGTATTATAGAAAACTATAATTACAGTACAGCTAAAAGGGACAAAAGTGCCTGAATGATTAGATACCAGTTTAGTAGTAACAGAATACTCATGACTATGGTACAGATCATGCATTTAAATTTAGAGTAATACAAAGGATATTTTTTAACATAGAAAGGGCATGATCTATATGCCACTGAACTAGCTGATTACAGGTGGATTTTACAACTGCAGGCTGACTACGCACCTGGATTAAGTGTATGAGTTAGTTTAGAGCCTGTATTAAACAAAAACAAATGAAACTGAAGTGAATGTTGCTATTGACTGCTTGTATCTGTTGTGCTTTTTTAAGTTACTTTTGAATGTACTTTTTATATGTGTTTCTGTGTCTTTAAACTTTAGGTTCTTTGTATAAAGCTGAGCTCTTATTGGACAATGTGTTTTATATGCATAAAAGAAGAGATTATTCACAAAATTTGTATTTGGATTAAAATAAGTGAGTTTTTTATTTCTGGTGTTGAGATTGAGTTTTTATTGTTTTTACTATTTGTTGTATTTAACCTGTTAATCTCAAATACTCAGTTGGACTCCTTGAAGCTGACCATTAATGGTATAAAACCATTTCATTGAAAGGAGAAAGAAATTGGAGGCACTACAAATGGGAATATGTAATGTTTTCAAACAACAGTTAATTAACCAAGTTAAATGAGACTATGGTAATTGAACTACATAGTGAATGATATACGTGGAGGTCAAATGTTCAATGCTATTTGCTATTTTTGAACTTACATATATTTGTGTTACAGATCACACTACAACTTTAAATTTAGTATATTTAAATTAGAGACTATGGAGATACAGGATGTTTAATTCCCCTGCAGAAATATTAATTTATGTTGTATATAAAACTGTGCATCAGGTATCTGAAGCTGACCTTCCATAATGGAGGAAGAATGTAATGGAAGTGATGTATATGCTATTTATATTGCTTACATGAAGAAAGACTTCATTAGATCATTGTGGAGATTATGATGTATGAAACTTTATGAGAGCTATACCTTATTACTAGCAAATGCATTGTTCCCCACAGTCCTAATTTCTTCTGATTATGGATTGTTTTTAGTTTGGCATATATAGATATTTAGGCATTATTACAAGATGACAAGAATTTTGTGTGTCCCTTTATAGTGTATATGACTAGTCATTTTCTGATGCCTGTGATTGCTTGCCTACTAGTATTGTCCTTATGTTGTTACTACAGTTTTCTATGAGTTTGCTTCAATTTATTTGTTAATCATGTTTGTGACATTATAAGTGTTTGGTTTTATGTCTGTTAAGTTTTGATTTGCTGATACAGAAATCAAAGACATAAAGTCATTGTAAAATGTAAAGCACATAAATACAAAACTGAGGACAGACAGAGCATATTAAGACGATGCCAGTAAAGCAATATATGTTTAGAATATTACATATTTTCTTATTAAATTAAATATTTCCTTTACTTAAATTCAGTATTAAAATATTAATAATTCTTTAACAGGTGCAATAGAGCAGACCAAAGAGCTTCCACCATGAGTGGATTAAAGTGAATGCATTGAGGACTGGAATCCCCGAACTGCATTCATGAAAAAAAAAAATGTGCTGAAAAAAACTCTTTTTAATTTTTTTTTTTTTTTTTTTTTTTTTTGCAGAGGTACGCTTCCCTGCACCCCATGATGTGGGAGGCAAGCCCATCATACACCTTGAACTTATATATGCCAATGCCATGGTTGCACCAACTCAAGAAGGGGGAAATTCTCCCCAAAAGGGAATCACTTCTGGCACAACTCACCAACAATTTCTTAAGGAGGAACTCCACCCATAGATGGGTTGAACATTGGGTAACTGAAGCTTGAGCATTCAATCTTCATCCCCTAGTAGGTTACCGAACTAAGCAGACTATTTATCATGCTCTGGCAAAAACAGATTTCTGAACAAAAACTTGTGCACAGACAGAAGAGGGTTAAATAGATCCCTGAATAGTATAAAGAAACAGTAAGCATGGCCTTTTACATTCTGATTCACAATAACAGCTATAACATTATTCTTCTTGCTGGTTTGTCATAGTTTTTGGTATTGCAGAGACACTAAAGATCTTTAACATATTCAGGGCACTTATGTTACAGATGGTGTGTACCACTTCCATATAATCTGACACTATCATCAGCCCCATACATCTATACTGATATTAAGTATTTATTTATTTATTTATTGACATTTGTTGACCAAGATTGTCCAGCTGGGTCAGAAACCCATTTTCAGCAGAAGCCTGGGAAGAAAAGTTCCAACAGTATTGATAACAAGAAACATAACAAATATACATAGGAAAAGATCGTTGCAGCAAAATTTGTACATAGAATGCAATAGACATAGAGTAAAGTAAATACAATAAAAATGTAATTAAGTTTAACAAAATATTAAGTACACATATTTGCAAACAACATGACTTATGTAAGATGGTAACTTTTGATGGTTGTAGACAAAGGAAATAAGAAGAAGGTTAGCATACTCAGGTGAGAAAAAGAGATAGGAGGAATTAGAAGTTAAAGATTCTGACATTATGCATGGCATGGGAGGTAATTTAGTAATAGACAGGGGAGAGACGGATGTCAAGGAGGAGATAAGATACTAAGAAGTATGAGAGATACAGTGAGGTAGTAATGAGCAGGATAGAGGTATAGGAAAGAGGAAGAGGGAGAGACAATAGTAAAAGATAAGGTGGGATGGGGACAGATGGAAGAGAAGAGGATGTAGGAGAAAATAGAGGGGATAGGAGATGTGAGAAATTGAAAGGGAGAAAGGTAAAAGAGAGCAGTTAAGAGGGAAATAGAAGGTTATTTGTTGGTTTTGGAGCAAGGGCAGGGATGTGAATTAAGCAGGTAGTTTATTAGTGTAAGTTTGAATTTATTGGAATTGTCTACAGAATGTATATATTTTGGTAGGGCATTCCATAGTTTTGCTACAGCATAGGAATAGAGACATTCACTAGTATAAGTATCTCTTATTTAATGCTATATTCTTAAAGTGATATTTGGAAACTATAATATACTGGTTTGTTTGCTTATTTTTATTTTAGCTAAAAAGTCATAGTGCTTTACCTTTGAAATCACATCTACTGATATTTAGATATGATGCCTCCAGTCAAAATGAATCATGCTCATACTCTGAGGAATTGTCCATACACAGCAATATATTTGACTTCTGCTGATTGTCTTTCAGTTTTCTTCTGAAGACCTCCAAATAAAGCAAATCATGCCATAACTATATTACATGTATTTAGTGTCAGCACTGAGCTAGTACATTTTCTTTGGGGGCAGGCAGTGAGTTGGTCTCAGTATAACATATGCAATGATCTTTCTAAGACTGACAGCAAAAATGAAGTTATGTAGCATACCAAAATCATTGCAATGGGGTCTGCAGAATACTGGTTGGCAAGCAGTATGCCAAAACATTTCTATAAAACACAAAATTCTATAGCAAATATATGCCACATTAAATACTAGTAATATTTAAAAAGTCAGAAAAAGAAAATGGAGTTAGATCAGTTCAGTGCAAGTGCCTTTTCCACATGTGCTCTGAATTATATCTCACCAATGCCAGGCCATCTGTGGAAGAGAAGCAGTAGCCATGTCTGTTCAGAAATTGTAATTGCCTCATTGTCGTGATTGTGTGGAGCAGAATGCTTTTCATTCATGTGGCTATACAAGCCTTTTGAAAACATTCTGTTCTTGAAGAGTAAATATGTTTTGCTTTATCAACTGAAAAAAAGTGTCTTCTTTTGAAGGCTGAATGTAGTCTGACAAAAATGAAAAGCAAATGTGTGAAACTACTGCTTTCCTATTTAAGTAAAGAAGAAAGCAAACCTAGAGGAAATAATTTGAGTGTTCAGATTTAGTGAAATTCTAGAAAGATCCTGATATGTGAAACAGCAAATGAAGAATGATTCTCATTACGTATATTACATGCTAAGTACAATATTGTGATCAGAGCTTTTTCAGAAACAATTGTTTTTGCAGCATTTTACACATTACATTTGCAATAGCACATAAGTGTTGCCAAACGATATACCAAGGGCAATTAAGTATGATTACTCTATGCCTTCTGATCACTATAATCATTTGGAGAATGTGTTCTGTATAGGGTACGTCTGAAATGCAAATTCTGTAGCATGTTTTGAAGTGTTTAAGTTTTAATATGTTTCTGAATCTCATGCCCCAGTTTTCAGTGCATGGGATACTATTTCCACTAATTTTGACATGGGTAATAAAGAGGAACTACAAAGCATACTAATTGCAACCGATTTAGTCTTTCTCTGTCCTCAGCTTTAATAAATATATGCATGGTATATGAAACACTGAATGTTGAAAATTTTTAATTTTCCTTAGAATGATGCATTTATTTCTTTTTTTATCAGTTAAGGATCTCTGTAATCTACTAAGAGTTATTTATTTATTTATTTGCATTTGTTAACCGGGTTGGTCCAGCTGGGTAAGAAGTACCCTTTTTCAGTGGAGACCCGAGGGGAAAAGCCCCAAACAGACATACAAATACATACGAATAGAGACAAATTAACAATATTACAGAGGAAAACAATATTATGGGTACAATGGATAAGAAAAACAAACAATGAAAGTTTGAGAATATGAGTAAGGTAGGCCAGAGGCATGCATGCAAAAGATTTATGAAAAGGTATATGTTAACATATTCACTCAAACATGGTTAGATTAATGAACCTGCATACACTGTGCTGGCAAAAGTACACCACTGTAGGGATAAATAGAACATGTATGAACAACTCAGAGTAGTCAATTGACTAGTATGTTTACAGGAAGAAACTGACTCAGATATAGGAAGAACAAACAAACTCCTCAGGAAGGGAAAAGAGATTAGAATGAAATCCCAGACTCTGCAGCTACAAGGCAGAAATCATATCACTGAGCCGCTGATGAGATGATCAGAAAACTGCGAGTTCCATTCCCACACCAGCAGCTTAGATTCTTATTTCATTCCTGACTCTGCAGTGCAGCATAAGGGAGATCCTGCACTCTTAAGGTACCATCCTTATGATGACTAATTTTCTGCTTGAATTAGGGAATCTGAAAAATTACAGAGCACATGAAGAAAAGAATAAACAATGTCCGCAGTTTTCTGGCCAATTTTTCATATTCAGTATGAATACCATAGGCCATGCTGAAAAAAAACTAACCCAACACAGTCAACAAATATAAATAAAGAGATAAATTAATTATTCAGCATTGTCTCTGTTGTTTATAAAGCAAGAAATAAAGTGCTTTATTACTGCAAAGTATGATGCATGAACTGATGCTTACCATTTTATTTATTCTTTGTTGAGCAGAATACTCCCACTAGACTAGTAACACCTTTATAGGGAAGAATCAAGGTAGTATTTATATTTCTAGGAGAAATTTGGTCAGGGCATCAGGGAACTTCCCCTACTCTTTTCAATAGTGGAAAAAGATTGGGTGGCTTCCTGTCTCCTGTCCAGGCACTGAAGCAGCCAGGATGAACAATGAGAAACATTGCTGCTGAGAGCCAAGGCAAAAATGTGTTGAAAATGAAGAAAAAGTGGTAGAATCACTATCAGAAATGTTTTCAGTTGATGTGGGAGCAGATAAAATGTTGTCTGCTGATGGTGAGGAGATTGGGAAGGAGATGGAGCCAAATGCAGTGGTGGAGAAGGATTTAGAAGATGGTTTCCAGAACAAACTGTTTGAAATGGCAGAAATGGCAAAAAAAAACAGGTGGGAGGGTTGCAGGATGAGTATCTGAAGGAGCTAGTTAACCAGAGTGAACCAGAAAGTGGAACTGCTATATCTTAGAGTGACATTATGGAAAAAGTAGAAGAGGGATTAAAGGAGAAGGAAAACAAGCCAGAGAAGGTTCCAGAAAAAAGTCTTATGCTCAAACAGTGGAAGAAGGAGGGGAAAGACAAAGAGAAATAAAAAGAGCGACAGATTAAACAAGTGAAGAAGAGTCAGAGTGGCATATAGTAAAAGGCATGAAAATGTCAATAGGAAGGAGAGTTAGGAGAAGGAAAAGAACATTTAAAGATATAATGGTAAGAGAGAATAAGAAAGGTAAGGGATAAAAAGAATATTCTAATAACTATTCTATAAAGCTGAAAATATTAGCTTTGAACGAGAAGAATATGAAGAGAAGAATTAGCATTTTACAATGATATGTTGCAGTAGATGCTCAAGTAATAGTATTAGAAGACATTGGAATGCTAACAGAAGAAGAAAGGGTGCAAACAGCAAACTTTGGAATGGAACTATTATTTGGAATATATGCAAAGGAGCATGTTCAGGTATATGTATACTATGCCAAGAAAATATAAAAATATTAGATATTACAATAGTAGAATTGGTCTGAATTAAAGTAATAGATATATGATGGAAAATATGTATATAGACTAATCATTTTATATGCATTTGTGACAAAAAAGAAAGAGAAACAATGTTTAAAAGTATACCAAATTATGTCTGTGTTACCATGGATATAATAATGACAGGTGACTTTAATTGTAATTTGTGAAATAAAAAAGAATAGTTGTGATGAAAATTAAAAATATGGGAAAATAAACACTGGACTTACTAAAGAAATGAAATTAAGACAGAAATTGATTATTTTTTTTATATCAAAAGGCATAAACATTGCACAAAAAGGAATTAAATATAATGGGTTTTCTGATCATGTGGTGATTTGGATAATAATTCATAAAAATGTGGACTTTATAAAAGTAATAAAAAACATAAAAAGAGTAAATGAAAAAGAGTTAGATTCAGGAGAAAGAAAATAAATTACAGAATTATGGCAACAACTTATCAGTATGAGAGATTTTTGCAAAAATTAGACAATATGGTAGATTCGATTCAAAAAAGAAATACAAAAACATTTTTAGAAAGTATAGAAAAGAAAAGGAAAAAAATGGAATACAAGATATTACTTCAAAAGATATTTAATGACTTCATAGAGAAGAAAAAATGTTTTATGGAAAAGAAAAATGATTATATAGAAGAAATCAGGATACGGTTGATAAATTGTTATATAAGCAAAAATATTGCTTACAAGGAAAAGAGAAGAAGTAGCAAGTTAAAAAAGGAGAAATATATGGAATAATTAAAAAAATATGCATTAGATTTATATAGTAAAAAAGAAGTTAACATAGAAAAAATTATAATGGTGAAAAATTAAATAAGGAAGATAATGACTATTTAGAGAGAAAAATAAATATTAGTGAGTTAATGAAATCTTGAAAGATATTTACATTAATTCAGCTACAGGTTTGGATGGAAATGAATATAGTATGTATAAAGAAATGTATGACTGGCAAAAAATTATGTTTATAGAAGTAATGAATGAGTGGATAGAAAGAGGGATTAAGTATAAAGAAAATTGCACAGGTATGATAAAATTTATATTAAAGATAGGAGATCAGGATGAAATAAAAAAATTGGAGACCAGTTACACTGAATAACACAGATTATAACATTTTCACGAGAATAGTAACTAAAAGACTACGATGTAAAACAGAAAGATTATATGATCAGAATTTTTATGGGAGAAAACGAAAGGGGAGTCAAGACCTAATGTGGATAATAAGGGAAGTAATTAATGATATTATTAATAAAAATGTGGAAACTAAAATCATGATAGGTGATGTCAGTAAGGCATATGATAATATTCACTATAAAATGTTATGGGGAATTTTACAAGCATATAACATAAGTGAAAAAATATTACAAGTGATTAAATCAATGTAGGAAAAGAATTATTAAATCCAACAACAGTCAAGGAAAGTCGACACAATAAAAAAATATACTACAAACCCTGTTCTCTATACTGGGTGTCAGGATTTGAAGAGCAAATTTGAAAGTGAACCCTTAACTAGTAATAGTAAAGGAAGGGACAGGGTACCTGTAAGTGTGGACAGTGCAATCAATGTTATGCCATAATGGAAGATATTTCTCTTACATTGGATGACAACAGTAAGACTGTAGTAAGATTTAAGAATGGTAACTGCCACACCCAACACATGATATATTTAGTGAAGTGTACAAAATGTCCATGTTATTATGTGGGCAAAACTGACAGGTGTTTAAGGAATAGAATATATGATCATTTCTATTGTATAAGGAAAAAAAAATAAAAAATGCATTATACAGACACCTTGTTAAAAGTCCAAGTTGTGACACATTTAAATTTGCAATTTTAGAGCAAATAATGGCTAATCCTAGGGGTGACAACATTAGCAAGAAATTAGGGGAAAGAGAAACTAGGTGGCAGATTTTGTTAAATGCATCTGTATACCCAGGTATAAACTACAGTATTTCCATTAAGCTTGTATTGGAAAGTAAAAACTGAATAGTATATAACACAAGCAATGGACTATGACTGAATGGTGGTTTTACATGTTTTACAGCATTTTATACAAGTTCATGACAGTGTTTATGCATTATTATTTTATGTTTTAAATATATTGCACAGTACTACTTGTGATAAGAAGTGGGAATGAGTGAGTAGCATGTACGAGTGATTTTATTAAGCACTGAGCATTTTATTAAGCACTGAGCACTTTAAAAGAATAAGTATATATAATTGATAGATTAATTAAATGTTATGATTGGTTGGATTTATATATATAACCCAGCATGACATTCGTGAATGTGTTCTGATGAAGTCTATCTGTAGTAGATGAAAGCGCTTAATGTGGTTTGAAGTGGTTCGTTTGTCAAATAAAGATGTGTTCATTCTACATGTAATATTGGTGCTTTTTGTGAATCCTGACACCCAGTACAGTGAACGGGGTTTTTAGGAAAAGAATTATGTGAAAGTGAATGTAAACAGTTGCATTAGAGCATATTTGAAAATAGAGTGTGGTGTAAAACAAGGATTCCCTGCAAGCAGTCTGATCTTTGCTATAATTATGAATGCATTAGTAATCAAAATTAATAAAATGTCAAGTAGTGGAGGATATAGAATAATGGAGGAGATATAGTTACCAATAATGTATACTTATGTTGATGATATTGTAGTAATAGTAAAAAATAAAGTCTTGATGGAAAAAATTAATAAGAAATTGAGTACACTGTTGAAGAAATTTGGTTTAAGCATAAAGAGGACTATGAATTGTGGGATGGGAATGTGATGTTATTTTAAAATGGAAAATGACAATGTGATACATATGCCTAGTATTCTTATTATTCATGGTAATAGAGGGCTTGTGAAGTACAAAGGGCAACCTGTTATTTTTGTGAAAAGAATAATCATTTAATTAATGAATGTGACAAAAAAGATGTTATTTATGTGGTCAAACAGGCCATAATGCAAATACATGTGAATTAAAGTATAAAATATGTGGCAATGGGTCCACTTCTAAATCTCAAATCTCAAAAGCTCTAAATTCAAAATACTGAAACCAAAATCTGTAAAGCTCAAAATACTGAAAACTCAAAATACTGAAACTCAAAATACTGAAATTCAATATATCGAAAAAACACAGGACACCAACACTAACTATATTGTAGCACAACTGCATACAGAAACATATGACTCTTCTCCAAGTATAGGCAGGGGGGAAGCCCCCCTGTGCCACCCATGTGCCCCTGCTTCTTAAATATATCAACTCAGAGAATACACTCCACAGCAGAAAATGACAAAGATACCATTCTATGCTTCATGACTGCCTGTTGTCACCTTACTCATATTCACTTCTAATTTTCTATACTACAAAATAACTACTGAGGTCCAGTCTCAGAGGTGATATACTTAAGTAGCAGGAGGTGTGGGGGTGCAGGGGGACTTGGCTCCCTGCCTATACTTGGAAAAGAGGAATATGTTTCTGTATGTAGTTGTGCTGCAATATAGTTAGTGTTGCTGTCCTGTGTTTTTTTCGATATTTTGAGTTTCAGTGTTTTGAGTTTTCAGTATTTTTATCTTTAGAGATTTTGGTTTCAGTATTTTGAATTTAGAGATTTTGAGATTCGAGACTTTGAAGTGGACCCATGGCAAAACAGGGCATTCATGGTTAGAGTGTGAGATACAGACACAAGAAAATGAAAATAAAAATGAAACTGTAAATGAAGTTATACAAGAAAAAGAAATAGAAGAGGATGTTGTACAGGACGTTACACCACAAATAGAAATGTAGAAGTTGTCTTTAAAATTAAAGAAAAAGATAAAGAAAAAGAGACAGATGAGACAGATAAAGATTAGTCAGAGTGGTATGTGGTAAAAGACAAGAAAAATTATATAGGAAAAAGAATTAGGAAGAAAAAAAAAGTTTACAAATATTATGGTAAGAGAAAATAAGAAAGGTAAGGGATAAAAACATCCTTAATATAACAGTTCAATAAACCTGACAAATTTAGCTTTAAATGTGAACAGTATGAAAAATATGAATAGGAGAATTAATATTATGTATTGGTGTACAGCTGTAGATGCTCAAATAACAGTGTTAGAATACATTAGACTGTTAATAGAACTTTATAATGGTACTGTTATTTGGAATATAGGTAAAGAAACCTGTTCAGGTATATGTATAATGTGTAAAGAGAATATAGAGACATTAGCTATAACAATAATAGAACTAGGGAGAATAACTGTAATTGATCCAAGATGGAAAAGGTCTTTGTATAGGGTTATAGCGGGTTGGAACATCGAATTTTCAATTGTTCGAATCAGTAAAGGTTGTCCTTTAATGATCGAACAATTGAAAATTCAAAGTCTTTGAAATAAACATTAAAAAAAAGAAAAAGTAAAGGGTGTAGGCAGGGGGCAAGCCCACATGCACCCCCCCACACCCCCGCTACTTAAATATACCAACTCCGAGATTGTTCTACACTGTAGAAAAGGGAAATCTTCCCTTTCCGCACCGTAGTTCATTAAAGTGCGATCTCGGAGTTGGTATATTTAAATAGCGGGGGTGTGGGGGTTCGGGAGGGCTTGCCCCCTGCTTTGACCCATCAGGGTATGTTTTCTTTCTTTTATTTATTTTTTTTAATTTCAAAGTTGCGGAACTTTGATCATATGGTGTTGACCATATGGTATTCAAAGTTCTGTAACTTTGATTTTGTAATAGGTAACCGGTTATAGCCTTATATGCATATGTGACAAAAGGGAGAGAAAGAAAAACAATGTTTGAAAGTATACTTAATTTTGTGTGTGTGTGTGTGTGTGTGTGTGTGTGTGTGTGTGTGTGTGTGTGTGTGTGTGTGTTTGAGTGTGTGTGTGTGTGTGTGTGTGTATGAATATGGATATAATTAATCACAGATTAGTTTAACTGTAACCTAAGGAATAAAAAGAAGGCCTGTGATGTTAAAATGGTTACAGAAATTATGAGGAGTGGACAATTAACCATATGGGATAATAAACACTGGACATTTAAAAACAATGAAATTAAGACAGAAATTTATTAATTTTTAATATCAGAAAGTTTTAAAATTGCTCAAAAAGGAATAAAGTATACTGGATTTTCTGATCATGTGGCTATTTGGATACAAATTCATAAAAATGAAGAATATATTAAAATAGGAAAAGGAATAAAAAGAATTAATGAAAAAGAATTGGATATAGGAGAAAGAAAAAGAGTTCGTAGAACTATAGAAACAACATATAATGAGATATGTTTATGAAAACTGGACTATGTGGTGGATACAATGTGAAAAGAATTATAAAAAGGTATTTTAGAATTTGAGAAGAAAAGAGGAAAATAGAAAAAAAGAATGCACAGTATTAGGTAAAGAACTTTTAAAAGGTTTAGTAGAAAGAGATAGAATATTATATGAGAAAAAAAATCAAGAAAAAAATAAGAAAAAATAACTTGTTATATAAGCACAAATATTGCATACAAGGGAAACAAGCACCATATTTATGTAAAATAATGAAAGATAAAAAAATAATAAGATAATTAAAAAACAAAGAATGGAAACAAGTTAAGAAGCAAGAAGAAATATATGAAATAATTAAGAGCTATGTATTAGATTTGTATGGCAAAAGAGAAGTGTGCATAGAACAAATTTATGAAGTTGAGAGATTTAGTAAAGAAGACAATGAATACTTAGATAAAAAATAAATTTAAACAAGTTGAATGAGATTATGAAAGATATTAATATAAAATCGGCCATGGGATTAGATGGGATTGAATATAATATATATAAAGAAATGGAAGACTGGCAAAATGTTATTCATACAAGTTATGAATGAATGGATGGACACCATACTCAACCTCTTACAGCAAGACATCTGGACAAAACCATAAATAAAAGTGGGATAAACACCCAAAAATAGGGACAACTTTTAAATTTCACTCTTACAAACATAGGAAGTTGATAGAATAACAGGTTTTGCATTAGCATAAATTTTCTGAAGGGTATGAAGTCTGAAACTTAAATGTCTGTCATTATTTTCCAACTTTAATCTTTAATGATTTGCTATTAATTTGCTGGAAAACCACAATTTTATGAAAACTGGACCAAAAATATGAGGCAAAAATCTGGACATTATGTGAAAATCTGTACAGTTGAGAGGTATGATGGATACAGGGATTAAGTATAAGGAAAATATGTACAGGGGTTTTAAAATGTATGTATAAGAAAGGAAATAAAGATGCCATAAATATCGGAGACCTATAACATTAAATAATATTGACTATAATTTTTGAATGAGAATAATAGCTAAAAGAATGCAATGTAAAATGGAAAGGTTATATGATCAAAATGTATGTGGAAGAAAGGAAAAAAGAAAGGGAAACCAAGATTTGTTGTGGTTAATAAGAGAAGTAATTGATGATATTATTAATAAAAAAGACAAGTAAAGGTTATGATAGGTGATGTAAGTAAGGCATATGAAAATATCCGATATGAAGCAATATGGAGAATTTTGCAGGAATATAAAATAAGTGACAGAGTATTACAAACTATTAAATCAATGTATGAAAACATTACGTGAAATTAAACATAAACAGTTGGATTGGGGAAGATGTGAAAATAGAGTGTGGACTAAAACAATGATGTCCAGCCAACAGTGTGATATTTTCGTTAGTCATGAATATAGTAGTTCTGGAAATAATTAAAATGACAAGTAATGTCGGATATAAAATTATGAAGGAGGTGCAAATACCAATAATGTATACTTATGCGAATGCCATTGCAGTAATTGCTAAAAATAAATTATGGATGGAAGACATAAATGAAAAAGTAAGTATTATACGTAAGAAAATTTAAGTATAAATAAAGAGAAAAGTAAAGGTTTTGGTTATGAAGGGATAATAGGAGGAGTAGAATATAATGAAAAGTGTATAGCTATATTGGGGATGGTATCTGGTAGAAGTGAATATAAACATGAACTATCGGATAACTTTATTAAAGGAATCAACAAAATGATTGCTTTCTGGAAAACATATAGATTTTCATATGGAAAGACAGGCATTTGATAAAGACTACAATATTGGGTAAAATAGCCTATATTGCAAACATATTATAATACCAATGAAATATGGAAAAGAAATTATGATGACAATATTTTCATTCATGTGAAGGTCGAGACTGAACCCTGTAAAGAGAGGAATTTTATATATGAAAGAAGGACAAACTCAAACAGTAAAAATGTGGAACAAGTGATAAGGTAGAGAGAGAAACACCAAAGCAAGAGCAAAAAAGAAAATAATCTCTCCACACCATCAAGTCAAATAAAATTTATTAAAAAATGACAAAGCTTTTGGATATCAAACACATCTTTCCTCAGTGTCTTACACAAAATAAAAGTTAAAACCAACATTTATACTAATAACACATGACACAGCCATTAATCGATTAAGGTGAACACCAAGTTCTTAAAGATACAGAAACAGTGATAAGAGGGATAAGGAATACATGCCTATCTTCCTCTCATTTTTTTCTAATTTTCCTTTGTTTATTTTTTTAAAATAGGTTTTAATGTAACTTGTTTATTTAAGCCTGGGTCTTTATCTGCTTCAAGCCTCACTATCCATTCATATTCTTTCATGTCCACATTATTAACCTGGTCTCCATGTATAAAACCTGGGTGTACAATAAATATGACCCTAAAGTCAAATTCATGAGCAGCACCCATTGCAGAAATGTGGCAAGCCAGTGAGTTAGTAGGTATATTACTATGAATCTCCGACCTATGCTCAATAGTTCTATCCCTTAGTCACCTGACTGATTTGCCCACGTAAAATCTTGAACATTTCTTACATGTAGCAAGATATATAATACCAGTGGTATTGCACATCGCTGTACAGTGAAAAATAAATCTCCTGCCACTCATAGGATGTATAAATTCTGGGCACTGATTAATATTCATACAACATGAACAATTGTAACATGGAAAAGTGCCTTTTTTTTAAACTCATTTCCTTGTGTATTATTCAAAGAAAAATCTTTGTAACATAAAAGTTGTTTCAAATTATTACAATTACGGTAGGTAAACATAAGTTGGTCTGGGAGTCATTTCTCATGACCGGTTATATATTTCAGGACAAACTAATTTTTTCTTATAACAGTCTCAATTGTTATGCTCATTCTATTGTATGTCATGAGATATCTAAGAGGTTGTCCATTACCAGGACTCATAGTGTCAGCATTGGAATCCTCTTTAGCAGAAAAGTAGGGTCTGGCTACAGAGTCCCTTAGTGTCAGGGCATCCCTCCTAGCTGTCTCTGTTTCTGTCATATTGTATCCCTTCTCCAAAAAACGTACAGTCATTTCCTGCATCTGAGCATTACATGCCACCAGCTCTGTACTAAGTCTACTGGCTCTTAAGTACTGACTTTTTAAGATACTCTTGAAGGTTCTCCTCGCATGCATACTTTTTTTTATTAAGATATTTGTTTACTTGGACATCCTCCTTATAGACACTAGTTTGTAAACCATGATCTGTAAGCATCAACTGTATATCCAAGAAACTTAGGGATTTGTCAGAGAACTTCATCTCAAATTTAAGAAATTCAATAGTCTCATTCAAGTATGTATAAAAGTTTTGTAGATCCAACATAGTACCCTGCCAAACTAGGAAAATGTCATCCACAAAATGCTCATAGAATGAAACATTCCTAGCATAGGAATATATATATATATATATATATATATATATATATATATATATATATATATATATATATATATATACATATACACTATATACTAAAGGACTATCTAAAATTTGTCCCTAGTTATATTAAAGATAGTGGTGATTGTTTATCTCAGCTTTACAATTGGTATGATAACGTTATAAATCAGGACTTTTTTCTAGTGACACTAGATATAAAATTTTTATTTACTGTCATCCCCAACACCTATGGAGTTGATTGTGTCAGACAAATACTAGTTGAGCATGGTTTGGTTAATGGCAGAAGTTCTGAGACAATTTGTGAACTACTAGATCTGGTTCTACAAAGCAATGTTTTTGTTTTCAATAAGCAAATTTACAAGTATCAGGTACTGCTATGGGCACTGCCGTAGCAAAGACCTACGCTAACTCGACTCTGAGCAGATGGGAAGAAAACTTTATATATGGTGTAAGTAACCCCTATGCTAGGAATGTTTCATTCTATAAGCATTTTGTGGATGACATTTTCCTAGTTTGGCCAGGTACTATTTCGGGTTTACAAAACTTTTATGCATACTTGAATGAGACTGTTGAGTTTCTTAAATTTGAGATGAAGCTCTCTGACAAATCCCTAAGTTTCTTGGATATACAGTTGATGCTTACAGATCATGGTTTACAAACTAATGTCTATAAGAAGGATGTCCAAGTAAACAAATATCTTCATAAAAAAAGTATGCACGTGAAGAGAACCTTCTAGAGTATCTTAAAAAGCCAGTACTTAAGAGCCAGTAGACTTAGTACAGAGCTGGAGGTACGTAATGCTCAGATGCAGGAAATGACTGTAAGTTTTTTGGAGAAGGGATACAATATGACATAAATAGAGACAGCTAGGAGGGATGCCCTGACACTAAGGGACTTTGTAGCCAGACCTTACTTTTCTGTTAAAGAGGATTCCAATACTGACACTATGAGTCCTGGTAATGTACAAAGCCTTAGATATCTCATGACATACAATAGAATGAGCATAACAATTGAGAATGTTATAAGAAAAAATTGGTTGTCCTGACATCTAAACCTAGTCATGAGAAATGGCTCCCAGACCAACGTATGTTTACCTACCATAATTGTAATAATTTGAAAGAACTTTTATGTTACAAAGATTTTTTTTGAATAATACACAAAGAATTGTTTAACAAAAAAGGCACTTTTCCATGTTACAATTTTTCATGTTGTACGAGTATTAATCAGTGTCCAGAATTTATACATCCTATGAGTGGCAGGAGATTCATTTTTCACTGTACAGCAATGTGTAATACCACTGGTATTATATATCTTGCTACATGTAAGAAATGTTCAGGATTTTATGTGGGCAAATTGGTCATGCGACTAAGGGATAGAATTATTGAGCATAGGTTGGAGATTCATAGGAATATACCTGCTAACTCACTGGCTTGCCACATTTCTGCAATGGGTGCTGCTCATGAATTTGACTTTAGAGTCATATCTATTGTACACCCAGTTTTTATACATGGAGACCATGTTAATAATGTGGACATGAAAGAATATGAATGGATAGTGAGGCTTGAAGCAGATAAAGACCCAGGCTTAAATAAACAAGTTACATTAAAACCTATTTTAAAAAATAAATAAAGGAAAATTAGAAAAAATGTGAGGAAGATAGGTACATATTCCTTATCCCTCTTATCACCGTAGCTTTAAGAACTGGGTGTTCACCTTAATCAATTAATGGCTGTGTCATGTGTTATTAGTATAATTGTTGGTTTTAACTTTTATTTTGTGTAAGACACTGAGGAAGGATGTTTTTGATATCCGAAAGCTTTGTCGTTTTTTTAATAAATTTTATTTGGCTTGACGGTGTGGAGAGAGTATTTTCTTTTTTGATATATGAAAGAAGAACAGGGGGCTGAGACTGATAACCCCAATTATACATGCAGCCTCTTTAAATATGTATAAAGTATTAAAAGGAGTTATGAAAGATAAAAATTTGGTCGGATCAATAATGTTTGGTAAATGCAAGCAACTTTGGGAAGAAATGGAAATGAAGAAATGAGAAACTTTCACAGTAAAATTGCATTATGGAAACAAAAACGGAATATGATAGAAAAGAATAGAAAGTAATGGTATGTTAATATTATGAAATCTTTTTATTTTGTTGATCCATGACAAGAGTTAGAAACAAGTAAGAAAAAAGCAATAATGATGAGATATACAAATTATAAAAAGAATTAAAGAATGTAATGATTTTTTGTGGAGGTTGTTAATAGGTAAATTACCAGTAAAAAAAATTGCCATATGAAAGGAAACAAGATAGAATATGCAATAAGTGTAAAGAGTTTAAACTACAGAACATGTTTTTTTAAATATGAAAGAATTCAAGAGTTGTGGAAAGAACTATGGAAACATGATTTGGTTAAAGATTATTTAAAGTTTGAAATGTTAAATATGCATGTGATGGAATACAGTCATTATGGAACAAGATCTCACGAAAAGGCTAAGAAAATAGACAGAGATATATTTTATGTAACATGGACAATATGGCATGAGAGACTTAATGAGATCAGATACAATGGTAAATGGACATTGACAAAAATATTGGAAAAAAAATGGTTTTGGTTGTGGGTAAAAGTGTGAGGAAGAACATTTAAAAAGAAGTTGATTATGTATTGATTGATGTGAGTGGGCCCCATTTTGCAGGATCACTTCCTGTTTCCATTCCAGGCACAGCAGTGGCCCAGAGAAACAGAGAGGCAGATTGAGAAAGGAGACAATGGACTGGTAAGAGAAATGAAGGAGAAAGCCATCGAGACCAGTGAATGCGTGCAGGATTTTAAGGAGATGTTTCAAAGAAATTTCTTTGAAGGAGTCATCAAATGATGAGTATATAATAACAACACTCCAGTTTGGAGATTTCAAGTCTGCATAAATTAAAGCACTGTTGGTGACTGCCTGCTTGGTGAGGAAAGTAAACCTATATTTTCTTGTCTGTGAGTGATAAAGCTGCTTTCTATTTTGCTGCTCCATTTTGTTTTCTGTTTTAAGAAATCTGCCTGGTCTGGTGTTTTTATTTTGTGTGAGAGATAGTCACTTTAATTAGCTAGGCTGCACATTTCACATGTTTTTCATTGGTTAAATTGTTTGGGTGATACTTAAATACCAAGAGAATTTCTAGGCCTTTGTCTCTGTCTGAAAAGATTTCAAGCCTGCATAAACTAAAGCACTGCTGGCGATTCCCTGCTAGTTTTTCCCACCCATGCTCCCCTTTGTTGATCCACTTTTTAAACCTGGAAATTTTAAGTTGCCCACTCCTACTTTAAATTGAGCTTAATAAGCTCCTCCATTTCTACACTGCTGTTGATATCTTGAATTATTTATTTGCCTTTCCTTGTGCTTATATTGAAAAAGTAAATATTGCCTCTCATTATCTGTTCTACTGATTTATTTGCTCTGAATTAATTATATAGGTAGATGTTGGATAGAGTAGTGTATTTTTACACTCTAGCAAGTACTTGTTTTTACATGAAGAGGTCAATGAATTTTCCATCTAGTGCACTAGGAGGTAGCCTGAACTGTTTAGGTTGGAGAAACACTGGATATTTCTGCATGTAGTTTTATTGGCGGGAGGGCTTATTAATCAGCTTTTCTTGTTTTTTTGTGGCCTTATAAATTCTGTACAATTGAGTGGCCCTTGGCTCATTTATACAAAGTGAAGACTTTTATGGAATAATCATACTTTTATAAGCCATTTAAAGCACACTGCTATATCCGTATCTTTAAGATTGTCTGTGGTAGCATTTTGTATCTTTTAAGTTTGTTTGTGGTAGCTTTTCACTCTAGACACTCCTTTACTGTGATTTTACATTAGGAGGGCTGGGATTATTCATCTAGTGGTTCTAGGAGTTTACTTGGTCTATCTGTGGTGAGAAGCACACAAAAGGGTTCTAAGTATCTTTTTGTACTTCTCTTATATACTGTGCCTGTAACTTAGCAGTTCAAAAAAAAAAAAAAAAGAAAAAATGTATTATTTGCTGTTGCTTTAAGTAATTAACTCCACTGTATTATATTGTATTTGTTAGTAGTAGCGCGGTTGGAGGTAGTTTCTTTGGTCTTGTTACACTTGGGCTCCAATCAACTATTCTGTACATTAGGAATCTATTTTTCTGCACCCATATGGCAGAAGTGTGCTGATCTAACCTGTCTGAGTTGGGGATTACTTGTGGAAGGCTTATTGTGTGCTTTCCTGATTTGTAGTTAGCTTAAAACTTGTTTGTCTGTGCTTGTATTTAATCCTCATGTTTACATGTTGCTGTTCTTGGCATAGCAGCATTTTTTCGTGGCATGAACAGTGACTTTTGGCATTTAACATTGCCCTTGTATAGGCGCAAAAGCCTAGAAGCTCAGTTTTTCCATAAACAGCTGTGAATGAAACCCTTCCAAGCTTTTCTGCTGCTCTAGGAACAATCAGTAGCACACTGACCAGAGTTCCTTATTGAGCAACCTTAGCCTGCACAAAGTATAGGTACTCTGGTAGTCTTGGTGCTACCAGCACATCCTGTAAAATAACCCATCCTCTTCCCTAATAAAACATGCAGTAAGAGCCTGCTATCATGGAAAGGAAGTTTTCTATCATCTCCCTGGCCATTCTGATAGACACAGGCATCCTGAGGTAATGTAGGAATTGTCTCATGTATACTGACAACCACTTACTCCTGAAACAAACAAATACTTTATGTGAGAGATGTAGTTATACTATGAAATTGGAGGCAAGACTTTCATATAAGGGCAAATTGAATGCCAAATAGATTGTCAGCACACACACATTTCCCACACTAAATAAAGACATGACACATAAACCCACATATGTGGCGGTACTCACTAGTAACTTACCAAAAGGTCTGAGGCCTCCCAAATGGAAACCACTACACCAAAGCACATAATCACACACACTCACACACACACACACACACACACACACACACACACACACACACACACACACACATACACACACACACACACGCACACACACACACACACACACACAAACACACACCAGTGTCTCAACAAATAAGCCCATAAAGTGTAACACCAAAAAAACTAATGTATTTGTCATAGGTGACTCAATTGTAAGACACATGAATGTTCCCTATTCAGACTGGATATGGAATGGGTTACAGTTAGCTGCCTGTCAGGTATCAGGATCCATTAAGTCATTCAAGCACTCGAATAACTCAACCACAAGTACTTGTTTGACTCTGTCATAGTCTATGTGGAGGTGAATGACCTGAGATGTCCCTCACTGAATATGAAGACAGGCATGACTGAGCTCTCAGATTATGTATCACAGGCAGGTATTAGCCTAGTCTTAGGCCGCATTCTACTTTCTGCACGGATGATGCCACAATACAAACAAAAAATGATTGACTTAAACAATTGGCTTAGCTTTTGGTGTCAGTCCAAGGGGATCAAATATCTGTCTGCCTGGGAAGATATGGTCAACAGGCATTCTGCTTTGCCAGAGATGATCTGCACCTGTATCCACTAGGCGTTCAGATACTGGCAAAGGCATTAGCCACCCATATTGTGCCTTTGCTAGGGAGTATCAAAATAACCAACCTCCCAACATAACGAAATCCTCTCTAGATAAACTCAAGGAACTACTGCTTAATGGCAAAAGTCTAAAGAAGAAACTGCACTCCCTCAAAGTACTCCTCGCTTTGGAAGATGCTGACATCTGTGCAGTCACTGAGGCATGGTTCAAAGGTGTAGTAAGCACCCTGGCTGTGGAGGGCTACAATGACTTCCATACATTTATATCACAAGCTGAGCATGAAAAAAACAAAGGATAAGGTGTATCCATCTTAATTAAGGATAAGTACACCTTGAGACTGGTCAAACAGTATAATTCTCTTGAGCTACTCCATGTCCAATTAACTATAGGCAAAGCCCCCTATCACATCATAACTAGCTATAGGTCCCCCACCACGAAGCAGGAAAATCATACTGCATAATTGGACTTACTGGAGTCACTTGCCATATAACCCAACACCTTACTCATGGGTAATTTTAATTATCCTACCATTGAAAGGCCAACATACACAACCACAATCAAGCTGGCTCAGAGGTTCTTGGACTTTGCCAATGCAAATGCTCTGAAACAGTTAGTCAGCACACCCACAAGAGGCTGAAATATCCTGGATATAGTACTCACTAACATGGAAGAGCATTGCACCCCCCCCCCATGTGATGTCCACCCTGGTAAGATCAGACCATAAATCAGAATCGCTCAATATAATTATTAGACCAGATCCCCCATCAAGCTCAAAATCTTCACCCCCTGTCCCCTCCAGTCATCCCCCAAAGTATACCTGCCACCATTCCTCAACCTATTATCTCAAGAGAGCAGGTCATCTCGGTGCTCTCCAAGGCCAAAAACATGGCATCAGTGGGACCAAACAACATCCCAGGTTGCCTTTTAAAAAAACTTTATACTCAAGCAGTTTGGGCCTCTGTGTTTAGCTTCTCATCCAAAGGATGACACTGCAATGTTAGTGGTTGATCTACCTGTTATAGGAAGAGAACCCACAGCCTTCTGCACCAAAGGTGTGTGTACCACCTGCAGCACCACTGATACTGACTAAGACTCTGCCTGATACTCCAATTGTTGGTGTCACCTCCTGTGCACTAAAGATGCAAATGTGGTAATAAATAGTAATAAGAAAGAATTTGACCATAGGGATTCTTCATAATCCTTCCATATTTTTAAAACTGCTTCATTTTCAAGGATCTGCTTTTCATTTAGTTAGTATTTACTGTACATATTATCAAGATGTGTAATATCTGAGCTGGTTAAATGCATTGCTGTGAGTATGGGAGTTTAATGTGTTAATGCTGTGTCTGCATCATTCTCTTCCTCATACCTTCTTGAAGGGAGAATAAAGTGACTACCATGAAAACAAGTTCCTGCATATCAGGTGAATATCATCGCTGATGGAAACTGTGCTCTGTAGGCTTTTTGCCTGCACACCTAAAGGTGCATGAGTGTGTGGTGAATTAGTGTGTGTGTGTGTGTGGGGGGGGGTGGTGTACACGTGTGTGTGTGTGTGTGTGTGTGTGTGTGTGTGTGTGTGTGAGTGTGTGTGTGTGTGTGTGTGTGTATGTGTGTAAGCCATATTTACACAAGAACAAAACACAAAAACCCCTCCCCCTTAATTTATGTTTTATTTTTACTAAGTATGAGGTTAGACCATGGTACAAATACCTTTACATTCAACCTGTACTAATACATTCTTGCTCCACTAAATCTTCCTTGCTCTTCATACATATCTTTGTGGAGGAGCATGAAGACATTTCTATATTTCCTAACCAGGGTATGCCAGTACATCTGAATTCACTAATAACAAACAGATAACAAGAATAGGTCTTTGCCTCATCCTAGCATGAAGGAACATTCTCACAAATATTTTTAAGAAACTATTGGACTCAGAAGGTAGCTATAATTCCAAGCTAAAATGAAATATAAGAATGAATGATTCTGTGAACTGAATACAGTTTTTGCCTCTATGATTTAGCAGAACTGCATGTTTAAATGATTTGTTGGCTATTTACTTATATAGTTTAAGGATAACTACTAAGTAAACCACTTGAAACTTTAGTTTTAATACCTACGAAAGTCACAGCTACCTGTTTTCTACATAATAATGCAAAAATGTATTAGGCAGATCAGTATGGAAATGTGATAAATGAGATCAATAAAAGGTATGCAAAGGTATTAGAATCAACAACTGATAAAGTCAATACAGATCATGGTACAATGGAGCAACCGCAAGGTCAGATAGTAATTCCAAGAGAAAAAAATCAGAGATGTCCTGAAGATGCTGCATTTTTCAAGGCTTATGGCCACATCAGCATCATCATTTAACAACTAAAATAATTACAGTTTCTTTCAGTTCTCCATAGTATGCACAACAGGTGTTGGGAAGGGTGAAAGCCTTGCATTTTGAACAAATCTAGTATTCTTCCTATGAATAAGGAATAGGAAGAACTGGATAGAAATCAAGAAATATGGGTCTACTAGTATACTAAGGTGGTTATGTAAGGTAATGGGAAGGGATATAGTCAAGAAAAAATGTGTTAATCTCTATGATGATAGAATGCTGGAAGATAGAATTCCTAAATAAATGGATTATCAAACATTGCTGACATTTTTGGTTCAGGAAGAAAGCATCTAGTGCTGTAAATATAGAGGCATCTGTAGATGTGGATTATGGAGGAGTTTCCAATGTGTTTCATAGAATAGTCCATAATCTGTTGATTAAAGATGGTTCATCTTGGTATATATCATGTCTTGAGAAAGTAGATAAAAAACTAGGTTTCAAATATGATAAGTGCCTGTTTGTCTTTGAGTCCAATGGAATACAGGTGTAGGTACACCACAACAGTGTTTTTTTAGACCGGTGTTTTCAATGTTCTCATGAGGAATATGGAAATTAATGATCACATGTGGTGCATAATAAAGCATATCAAGGATGGGGGAAGTGGATAGCTGTCCTAGACCCAAGCTGTTAGGGGCATGATCAGCTCTATAGATGAAGTGTGAATTGATCCCTGCAAGAACAGTGGCAATCATTTAAGGACCCACAACAATGAACTACGGTTGCTTAATACAGTCAATGTTTGTGTGTTATGATATATAGCAAGCACTGATATAAATCTTTGCCACAGTTCAACTAAACAGTTTAACAAACAGCTACTATGCTGTTAAATAATAGCTCTTTGGCTTGAAAAAATATTTTTATAGTCACAAAATTTCAGCAATGAACTATCATAACTTTTTTCTGTAGTTTACTGAGGTGTGAGCAAACAGCCATTCTGACCTAAACTCTCAGAGGGCATAATTTTCCATCTTCAACTTTGACATAAGTTTTTTGGTCCTCACATTCAGAGCACCAAATGGAACACATTGCCCAAGGCACCAACCACGCAGTCTACAGGTATTTTCACTAAAAAAGATTATAGTACAACTTGGATTTAATTAGCCCAATAATTTAAATATGGAAAGGATAAAAGCTGGAACTGAATTTGGAATTTGGCTGAAAAACAACCATTATTACTAGGCAAGGCAGAATTAAGACATCTCTCTCTCACTCTCTCTCTCTCTCGTTATCTATCTATCTCTTGTTCACTATTTATTTCTCTGTCTATCCATCTATCTGTAATGAAGGAGTTTATAATGTGTTCTATTGCCAGCAATTATTGTACAATGATCAGTGGTCATGGTCTCACTATCCTTACTGCTGACCACCAATTTAATATGCAAGGGGATGATATAATAAACTTATATTGACCAGCTGTAGAACTGATATGTAATTACTGGCTCCCTTTCTCCCTAGCCCAGTGCCTTTCATTGCAAATGTGTAGACAAAGACCCCCCCACGCATGCATGCACACATACACACATACACATATTTTCTATGAGGGTTTAATGATATTTATCTAGTGCCACTGCCCCTTTTCCTCTTTCTACTGTAATCCAACCATCAGCTAAACCACTCTAGTACACCAAAAAACATAATAACTGTTTAGCCTTAAAATAATTCAACCATTAAATCATTGTATGATAGCAGCAGTTTGAGCAGTACCTCTTTAAAATTCGGAAGCCAATAGTTCAGTTTGCAACAATTCTATATAAAATCCATATGCTAATACATAAACTACCAGCCATTAGCTTTTGAAATAGAATAATAGAAAACTTTACCTGAAATAAAAAAAAACAAGCAATTCAGACTGCAAAATCAAATATTCAGGTAGTTCTAAATTTACACAATGAAAGTACAAAATACTGCATCTAAATATTCAGATACTTTACTGCCAGTTTTAAGCTCAACTTACCACTGGCAGTAGCCATTTCTGACTGACAGACTGTCCTTCCACTGTGCTTTTCCTTATGGAGGTGCAGCACTGCAGTGGGCTGCTCCTCTGGCTTTCCACAAATGTAAATGGGGCATTCCAAGAAGAGGTATATGATAATGAGGCATGTGTGGTCCCACCTGAAAATGCCTACGGAAAGTAATTTATGCTGCCAAATAATTCATAGGATTATTCATCTGAGCAAATCATCACCACTAGCTATGTTAATTAACATGGTAAAAAGTTCACTTTTATCCATTACTTTTGATGGGAGAAATTACTTTAATGCAAGTTCCAGGGAGTTTAACAGGCAGGTAATGGTGGAGGGCACATGCATGCATGTATTATATGGCTGCATTTGTGACCACATACAAAGGTGTGAGAGGTGTATGGTGTGTGTGTGTGTGTGTGTGTGTGTGTGTGTGTGTGTGTGTGTGTGTGTGTGTGTGTGTGTGTGTGTGTGTGTGTGTGTGTGTGTGTACATTTGTGCGTATGTTTCAGTGTGTGTCTGTCTGGTTGGTGGAGGATTAATTAGGGTATAGTTGGAGTAGGTATCAGTGAGTGAGTGAGTGTGTATGTGAATGGGTGAGTAGGCCTGTGAGTGCAATTGGGTGAGAGAGGGTGTGCTTCATGTATAAAGTGTGTGTACATGAATGCATGAACATGTGTGTGTGTGTGTGTGTGTGTGTGTGTGTGTGCGCGTGTGTCTGTGTTTGCATATGTGTGTGTATGGGGGGGATCTGGTTGCCATATAGCTAATCTTTCCTTGACTAACAAGTAAATCCTACAATACTGAGTTGGGAAACACTAGACACCAGGTACTTTAAAATATTACCTTAAGTTACATCAGAGTTCAGTATCCATTTCAGTTACTCATGAGTAGCAGGTTTTGCAGCATGAAGAGTGTAATGAGCAATAAGAAGTATTAAACTGTAATGTCTGATGGTGACTGACTGCAATCATTTGAAATTTATGAGGAACAGTGAAAAAAAAAAAGAGTCAGTGTAAGAACCATTCTGTAAACTCAGGAAGATATCACTGGGAGTCTGTGTGTGAGTGTGTGTTTGTGTCTGAATGTGTACATGAGTGTGGCAGTGACTGAAGGAGTACTGGTGCCAATGGGATGCTTGGACTACCATGCAGCAAAGTGCTTGCTTGTTCTTGATGCAATCACCAATCAGTTTTGGAGATATGCATAATGACAGATAATAAAGTCTTTCCTCAGTGTGGCTAATGTCTCTCTGAATTGCTGGTTTTTGTAATCTTTTTCAAGCCCACTTTTTGCCACTGCCTTTCCTGTATGCAGCTAGCCTGTTTCTAAATACTGCCCATTGGTAGCATTCAGGAAAACTAGCTAACATTTTTGTACCCTCCACTACCAGTAGCTAACTATTTACTTAAATGATATATTCCACTGATTTGTAAGTTCATAATAGCAGTTGCACAATTTCACATGCACTGGAACTTCCATCTCTAACTCTTCTTAATAATGCAGTCCAGTGTGGAGAGTCAGAATCAAACTAGGAAATAAACTAATGATCTCTCCCACTCTCCCTCTCTCTCTCTCTCACTCTTTCTCTCCCTGCCTAACATAATTGCAGACTGTATTCGCTGTCTTTGATCCATCTGAATGCAATATTTCTTCTTAAAATCACAGGCAGTATTTTTGTTTTTCTCCAATCTGAATGGCAGAATGTCTAAATAATATAATGTATCATTTGACCCATGGTAGCATTTTGTGGAACTGTAAGCTTTAAGCACAGTAATTATGCAAACATTTGGGAAACAATTTTCACATGTTAAAAACTCTGCTGCACTCTCTTCTTTACAATGCACATTTTACCTATTGCATGATTTAATGTAAATTTTTTGAACAGTCTTTTATTAAAAAAATAACTCTGCTTAATACAGCATTCTATATGTTTTACTGAAAGTCATTTGCAAGCTTCACTCACTCAGCATGTCACATCTTGCCTTTGAAAAAAAATTAATTTCCTTTTGTCTTAATACCACTGTCTATCTATCTGTCTATCTATCTATCTATCTATCTATCTATCTATCTATCTATCTATCTATCTATTTATCTATCTGTCTATCTTAAAAGACTCATAGGTCCACTTCTGAAAGCAAAAAAGTGACCAGTGGTGTACCACAGGGCTCTCTTTTGGGCCTTCTCTTATTTGGCATGTATTTCTCAGACCTTCAAGCCAGCAGTCCTGGTCTATGGTTAACTAAGTTTGCAGATGTCTGTAAAGTGGGTGTTGTTATTCAGTCTTCAGGTGGCTCACAATTACTCCAGCATGGGTTAGATCATGTTAAAAAATAGTGCAAGGACAATAACATGAAATTAAATTTAAAAAAATGTAGCTTAGTTTATTTTGATAGATTCACTTACCATATAGGTGATGCAAACCTCCAGTTAGACACTATTGTCCAAAGTAGCTCAAAAACAATTTTCTTTGACTTATCTCATTTCCAAAGGCATCTCCATTAGATCCACATAGGTCTTAATTCCCCGTTACTCATACCTAATCAGACACATTATTGAATATAATGTGCCTTTTGGCATATATTTATCTAAACATATCACACAACTTGACAGACCTCAGAGATTCATAACTAAAAAGATCAGTGGTCTCAAAAATCTTAGTTATTGGGATGGACTGCCAGCCCTTTCTCTGTACTCTGTCTCTTACTGACTCCTCCATGGAAATTTGTGCCTAGCCTTTTGAGCCATGAAAGATCCAACCCTGTTTGATCCTGTATTTCTTCACAGAAGTAATGTAACATCAAATATTTTATTAAAAGAACTAAATCTTCATCAGCAGTTAAATAAGTCACATTGGCATGATGGTTTCATATCCCAACATGTCTCTCAGCTCTGGAACAAACCTCCACTTCATGTCAAGCAGAGAAGCTCTCTTGCCACCTTCAAAGCAAACTTACATAATTGGAGGGACAGTCCCAAATTCTCCCCTGGTCTATTTTGTCTTGCCGTTCTTAAGGCTAGAAAGAACTCCTGAATATTTTCTTTTTTTTTTTTTATTTTGGTAAAGCTTGTAATAGTCTACAGACTGATTGCTCAGTACTTACCTATGAACCTACTATGAAAATTTAACACATCAGGATTACACTTAAATTTGAATAAAATCAAAATTATACTTAATAACATGCAAATTCCTGCCTTAGGTGAATCCACTACCCCCTCTACTAGGTCCTATGGCTGGGCTGCGCATCTCGCTACACGCCTGCATCCCCGGGTGCACCCCTCCAGTATTAAGAACATCTTATATAACCTAAAAGACTTCAAGGAACATTCCCTCCCTTTTGAAAGCGTGAAGACTCCAAGGATACTGCTTGAGTATAGCAGTGAGAATACTCCCATACTACCAAGGAATCCTCAGTCCTGCATCCCCGGGTGCACCCCTCCAGTATTAAGAACATCTTATATAACCTAAAAGACTTCAAGGAATGCTCCCTCCCTTTTGAAAGTGTGAAGACTCCAAGGATACTGCTTGAATGTAGCAGTGTGAATACTCCTATACTACCAAGGAATCCTCAGTGTATGCAGCCTATTAAGCTAGTTGCATGACTGTTAATTCTGTACTCAGTAGCTTACTGCCTGAGAGAGATAGTTGCCTGCCGCAGTCCCCATCCTTCTTCCATCCCTCGCCCTCCCAATCTATGTCTCTGTTCTGCCATTAGGCTCCTTGTGGATTTTTAGCCTCTAAGGGCTATAGCCTTCTGCAACTAAACGCAGGATCTCCGTATCAAAAACCTAACCCTCGAGCCCCGCTTTTCTTTACTCTACCTTTCCTCCAATTAACCACTAGGTGGCAGCAAACCAGAGCATTACATTGCTCCTTACCTGATTTCCCTTTTCTATCAAGTTTTCCTTTTACCAGTAGACTTGTTTTTCCTTCCCTTCCCTCCCCTCATTATTTCCCACTACTTACCTACTCTCTCTCACATAGTACTACTGCCTTATAGAAAAATAAGATTCTTACCCTGTGTCCCAGTGACTGATTGTTTTTCTCTAGTCTATTCTTTTCCCTCTTGGTCTGACCCCGCTCCGTTTGCCCTGCGGGCTCACTCCGCTCCTCTACCCTACCCCCAATTCCCACACACCCCAGTGCTGTTAAACTTATACTTCTCCAGCCACACCCCTTCCCCTCATCACCCAATCACTGACAACTCCAACTTAGCCCCACCCCAAACTCATTAAGTCCATAAACTATACATCACCTTCCCACCCTCTCCCTACCATTTCCACACTACTTCATCCTGTATACCTAACATTTTACAACTTCCTCTCCTACTGCTACTTGCTCGTTCCATATAATCCAATATCACCTAACTTTATCTATATCTTTTAGCTCATCTTTTCCTCTCCTCTACCATCACTCTATCACTCTCTAAAGTCCTTCCCTCTACCTACCCTACCACACATCCTACACACCCTAATGGCCTCAACACATAATTCAATACACACACACCTACTACTCTTAACTACTACTCTAGCATCTCTAACTATACCTTACACACTAACCTTCTTAGAACACGTTCCCTTGCCTGACTACCATCACCCCTTCCAGCAAACTTTACCAATTACACATGGAAACTCCCTTAACCACATTAACATAACCTCTACTGCCAGCTATATACTTCCAAAGTACCATAGACCTACCCACATTACTTACTTCCATAACAAGAAAACCCTAATTAACTACAACAAACTCCTAAAAATAATACTAAAACCTCAACAACATCCCCTATTAGATGGTGACATTCATCCTAACCCTGGCCCCCAAACAGGAATTCCCAGTAACCCACATAACTTAATTTCTCATGAAACTACTACCCCAAAAAGGCCTTCTAACTCCCTCCTGATAGCTCACCTTAACATCCGTAGCATTATCAACAAAGTTACCCAACTTCATGCACTCTTAGATGTGCACAAATTTGATATCCTCTGTATTACAGAAACATGGCTCACACCCTCAACTCAGGACCAGGAAATTACCCCTCCTGGATATAATATCCTGAGATGTGACCGCAAAACTAAAAAGGGTGAGGGAGCAGCCATTTTGTATAAATCAGAACTCAATGTTTTACCCTTCAATACCTTCCTTCCCACTGATACTCATGCTGAAACCCTTATTGCCAAACTACAAATCAACAACACTAAATCTATTTATCTAATTTGCTCCTATCTTCCTCCCGTAAATAATATCAAAACCCTTGAAAACATACTTAGTTGCCTCTCTACTCACCTACCTCAGGAAACCATTGTCCTAGGTGACTTTAATATAGACTGGACTAAGTGTAGCTCCCCAAATCCTATCTATAACATACCTCTCTATGGCTTCTCACAAATAATAACCACCCCTACTAGAATCCATAAACCAAGCAGTAAAGAATCCATCCTTGACTTGATCCTTATAAATAATCACCCAGAAACTTACAAACCAGGTATCCTTCCAGATGATATTAGTGACCATGCTTTAACCTATATAATTAAACAAAAAACGCATAGCCCAATTTGTAATACTTTCAAAACCTCCCGATCAAAAAAAACTTTCAACCAGAGAACTCCCAAAATGAACTGAAAGCATGTGACTTTACTACACTGCATCATATGCAACTAGATGAGGCAGTGACCTACTTTAATACTAGATTCCTTCAGATCCTAGATTACCATGCCCCCTGCTGCACCTCCCAAACCAGAACCAAAATAGCCCCATGGCTCACAAAACAAACTAGGCAAAAGATCCTACTAAGAATAAAATTTGGGCCAAATAGAGAGCCTCAAAAAACTCATCAGATCACCTTCACTTTAAACAATTGAGAAATGCCACCAAAAAAAGACATTCTACTAGACAAAAAAAGCTTTTACCTTCACCTACAACAAACCCACCAACAAAATCCACAAAAGTTCTGGTCAGGCATCAATAAACTACTTCAGCCTGGACACTCAAAAACACCCACCCCATCAGGTATCACCCATAATAACTCTAGGCAGATAACTGATGCCTTTAATAACTACTTTACTGAAGCCATTCAAACGCTAGCTAATACATTACCACCTACAACCACTTCCCCACTAAATACCACCTACAATCCTGTTCCTACCTTTTGTATGCAACCTGTACCTACATCCCTGATTTGCAACCTCCTTCAAAAACTCAAACCTTGCACTCCTTCTGCTGACTGCCTAAAAGCAGAATACCTGCAAATTGCCACTAAAGTCATTGCCTATCCCATCTCCATCCTTATAAATAGATCTATTACTGAAAGCACAATCCCCTCCATATGGAAAGTCTCCCATATAATCCCTCTACATAAAGGTGGGACATCTACTGAGCTCTCCAACTTTCGACCAATCGCCCTACTCTCACCAATAGCTAAAATAATGGAAAAATGTATCCACCAACAACTACTTCACCACCTTCTACACAATAATCTACTTGCTTACTGTCAACATGACTTTCGACCATTCCACAGCACAACTACCGCCCTCCTATCCTTTGCTAACTGTATAAACAAAAATCGTAACAATAACTCTCATTCCTCTGCACTATCAACCTCTCAAAAGCATTTGACATGGTCAACCATCATCTGCTTATTAATGTACTAAAAGTCCAGTCACTTAACCCACAAGCATTACTCTGGTTTACATCTTACTTAGAAAACAGACAGCAAGCTGTGCTTTGGGATAATAATCTTTCTACTCCCTTGCCTGTGAACATTGGAGTACCTCAAGGTGCTATTTAGGCCCTCTTCTCTTTTCAATATTTATTAACTATCTAAATGCCAAAATCCCTCTAGCCACCTGCATTCAATATGCTGATGACTCAACTCTCATATGTTCAGCCAAGTCCTCAACCTCACTCCAGACCCTCACCCAGACAGTATTTAACATTGTTGAAGCATGGTTCATGGAACACTACCTCCTCCTGAACCCCCAAAAAACAAAACTATTGCTCTTTGTTCCTACACAAAAGTCACCACAAATTCACTTCTCAGTAACCTCTAATAATGGAACTAGCATCTCCCCTGACACTACAACCCGTCTCCTGGGAATAACAATAGACAACAAACTTAGCTATGATGACCATATAAATACTACCATAAAGTCTGTGAACAAAAAACTAGGCTCCCTTTATAGAATCAAACCCTTTCTTACCCCAATAGCTAGAACCACTATTGCTCAAACCCACCTAATCTCTACCCTCTTCTATGCTTCAGCCATATATACCAACCTTTCTAAGAACAACCTTAATAAACTATCAACCAGCTATAATAACATAGCCAGATTTGCCACTGGCTCTCCCTTCAGAACTCACCACTGTCACAACCTCAAACAACTGGGATGGTTAGAACTCCAGAACCAACTACTTTGTCAACAATTTTTTATCACACAAAAGATCCTCTACCACCCTAATAATACTCCAATCCTCACTAACCTAATAACTCCCTATAAAAATCTTGCAAAGTTACGCTCTGCTAACAAGCTTCTAGTTTCCACTATAAAATATAACAATAAAGCTGGGGACTCACTTTTTACCAACACAGTGGGAAAAACTTGGAACCAACTTCCAAGTGAACTCTCAACTCTTACTTCCTCACTTCTTTTTAAAAAACACCTAAAAGAATATCTTAAAATACACTGGCTCTGTCCTTGCCCTAACCCAGACTGATACCTCCACTGCCCCCTTTCTACTCCCTATAATTCTCTACTCTATTGTTCCTTACTGCTTTACTCTACTGTTCTATGTTCCCTACCTATTAACTCCTAAGGTAACCTAATGAGACTTTTTCCTTCTAGTATATTAAAAAATATTAACTCTTTTTTCTTTGATTTTCTCTCATATGTTGCTTTTTCTCAAATTTTAATCTCACCTTAGATCTACTGTTAGACTCTGTATAAATTTATACTCTTATACAATCGAAACAATGTATAACATTCTCTTGTTACTACTGTATATATTCTATGTTTTGTTACTACTTATACAATCGAAACAATGTATACCATTCTCATGGTACTATTGTATATATTCTATGTGTTGATACTACATATGCTTATGCTTGGAGCTTTTCTCCCTGGGCCTCTACTGAAAATGGACATATATCCAGTTAGACTAGCCCGGTCAACAAATGTAAAATAAATAAATAAATAAATAAATAAATAAATAACCCCTTTATTAAGAGGCTTTACTTCAGTATGATCCTTATAAACTATATATATATATATATATATATATATATATATATATATATATATATATATATATATATATATATATATATAAACAATCTTCAACACTCCTAGACTTCTGCCAATGCACAGGTCTACCTGTAAAAGTAATTGTAGCATATTATTCTTCAACTGAGTCATTTAGATACTTTAAAACTATGAACACTTTCCAGTGCCTTTGTTGGATCCACAAAAAGCAGAAGTTTATAGAAATTTATGTTTTATGTTCTTTAGCTGATACTCTCCATTAACATCCAGAAACTCTATGGACCGATACTTTGCTAGGAGAATTATGGTCAATTAAAAGGATTCTGCTGTCAGTCAAACAAACTTTACCTGTCCTCTACAGCTGATTTAATATTCTTTCTTTCCATATATAGTTCTCAAATGGAACAAGAGGAGGTCATAAATGCCCTGTTTTCATTTCTGAGGCCAATAAAGGAAGCCTATCAGCTTTCACAAAATCTGAATATCATCACTTGAAAAAAAAAAAACAGTCCATTTTGCATCTCACATACTCATTGCAGTTTACTGCTTGTGATTCTTCTGGTTCATTCTTAAGTCTGTTTTTTTCTGAGCTTTATCTTCAAACTCAGGTAAGTTCACTTAGAAGCACTTTTAAGCATTATTCCCTTCATCATGCAAACTTTTCATGTAATTGGACAATTTCACTGGGGTCTATTTCGGCTCTACAAAATTCTGTTTCAGTGGATGCTGTTGAGAAACTCATTACTTTTCCTGCTGTGAATGATCTCAAACATCAACATTCTCATCCACCTCAGAGGTTTTATAATCCACAAACTCTTCTGAGGTTTCAGTCATTATCTTGATATTAACTTCAAATATCACACTAATACAAAGAAGATGTACTTCTCACATACTTTTTGTATGATGTTTGCCCCTTTGCCTGCTGAACACAAACCTTCCCCCTGATCATACTAATCAGTCATAGGGAGGTCATGATATTGTTCCATGAACTCACTGGCATCCCAGCACTGACAAAATGTTCCATTTTATATTGCAACTGTGCTGGTGGTGGTAGTAATACTTATAACACTATAAGGGTCGCCTATGCCTGCTGTGCCTTGAAAATGTTTGCTTCTTTACATGCACTGAGAGGGGCTACTCTCAGTGGCTTGGTTGGCAGTAACCATGTGATCCCAATGACAACTCCCGGGTACTTGAAAGCCTCCAATGTCCAGCTGAGGCCCTCTCATTAGGATAGTGGCATGAGCTGAGGGGGGTTTGCCATCCTTCCATCCCTCCCTATGCTATCAAGACCCTGAGCTACTGAAGCTTATATTTCATGGGCTATAGTTACAGCACAGTGTCCCTCCATTTATACTTTTATTGTTATTTAAAATATTAAAACTTCTCTTATAAGCACCTTTCAATTGTTAACGAAGAGTGACTTAAAGAGAAAGCTCTCTTTTAGAAACTCAACTGATTTTTTTTCCTTAAAAAATGTACATTCTGTTGCTTTTCAACCAGTATCTTTGTCAGTTTTAGTGCTGTTATTTGCTCTGTCACTGTATATAACAAGCTGACAACATTTTCTATTTATCTCTTCTAGTATAAGAGCAAACTACTTTGAGTGAGGGACCACTAGAACCAGGAGGGATCACAATGGTGCTTGTCTCAAATATAAAACAGGTGTATGTCTGGAAAAACTTCAGTGGTGAATTTGCATATATCTGTTTTTTTCTCTAGTTGTAACAGACACATATTGATTCAGTATGTTGACTCCTCAATAATGTCATATATCAATCTGCTGTTAATGACAGGGACTGACTTTGGAATGAACATTTGTCTCTGTATGTTATGTTGTAACTGAAAATATACCTCTGTGTTTGTATTCTGTGAAGAAATGCTATCTGTTAACTACAATGTGTTTAGAAAATGATAATATCTCAATCATTGTACCTATGTATGTCACTGTGTATAGTAGTGTCATTATATGGATTGTTTCTCCCAGGCTTGGACGGGTGAGCTATTCCTGTCAACAAAATAAGCAAACAAATAAAGGTGCAAGGTTCAATACTGCATGTCCTGACAGAAATTATTTATTGCTGTTTGTTTACTGGGAAAGTCTGCCGTGGTCAACAGTACCCCATTTGAGTGTAGGCCCAGGGAGAAAAGCTTTAAGCACATCATTTACATATTAAATAAAAGCACATTTTGCAGCAGAATTATTACAAGTTTACAATCTACAATTTTAGAAATTGATGGTTACAGCATAACAAAATTGTTTATATTGTGGAAGTGTTGACTATAGTGAGAATTAATGGTGCAAGTTATACATGTATTGGTTCTACATTCAAAAAGAGCTTGGCATTAATGTCGAAGTTACAAAGAGAAAAACAAATGAAAGAGGGTAAATATAGATGTGAAGAAGAGACTAAAATGGATTAGTCAGGTAAGTTACAGGTTGTATTAAGTCAAAGCAAAGGTACAAAAAGAAAGAGTAGGGAGTGTTGGTACTTAGAAAAGTAAAAATAAATTCTGGGTATATAGTGGACTCCTAACAGAAACAAATCATGATTTTTGTAAAAATTCTTTTAGCATATGTTTAAATACTGATAAATTGGAACTGGCTCTAACATTTGTCTGTGGGTTATTCCAGGTGTTGGCCACTGTATAGGAGTAAAGGCTTTGTCCAGTTGATTTATTGGGTTTGTATACAAAGAGAAGTTGTTTGTTTTCTGATCTAAGGGATCTTTTATTAAGGTAGTTGTGTGGTGTGGCACTGAATGCAGGACAGCAGGTACGTTTAAGTATGATTTTAAGGGTAGTTGTAAATTGTAACAAGAGAAGAAGAGGAGATGGTGTGGAAGTTCAAAATGTTCAACAGAAAAAAGAGCAGAACAGTGATGGGTATAATTAGTTGAACTGATTGTAAATTTCAGAATTGTATTGTAACATGATTCAAGTTTTGACTTTACTGAAACTTTACTGAAACATTGAACTTACTGAAAATGCATGCTTCATATAGATGGTTGCAAGGGCAGTCTTGAGAAATATATTTAGAAAATGCCTGTGCCTGTAAAACATCCCTAGTTTCTGATGACAGATGTGGAGATCACTTAAGGTTTTCATCTATTATTACTCCTAAGAGTTTTGAAAGTAGGACAACTTCTATTTTGTCATATTCTGAGAAAGATCTTAAACTTTGTTTTATCAAGTATAGTTGTTTCAAGAATAAAGAGAAGCTTTTTGTTAGGGTTACTAAGCTACATTTCAATGGAGGTGAAGACTTCTTGGTTTGCTGCTGTAGGTATAGTAGATTGTTTGAAGAGCATACAACAGCAGAATTGCCTTTATATTGGATAAGTAACATTTGGTAAGTATGGTGCGTGAGTACCTTGCCCTCTCACTGATTGCTGTCTGTTCGAATGATAGCTGGTATTGCACTGGACAGGAGGGGTGAAAGATCAAGGTTAGAGAGTTGCTGTAGAAGTTTAGTATGGAAAAAAAAAGTATCAGATGCTTTTGAAACAAGTGAAAATAATGCTGAGAGTAGCTTGCCAGAGTCCCTAGCTATGCTGACAGTGGTTAAGAAAAATAGTAAGGCTGTTGTACTGTGGGCTGGAAGTTAACTGTTAATTTTGGTGTATGTATTGTAGAAGCTTTTTCTTGTGTATTAGAAAGATGGGAAAATATAGCAATTGGATGGTAGGTAGATATCTTAGCGGAATTACAGCCCTTATGCAGAGGGATAATGAAGGCTTTTTCTCAAATGGCTGGTACATATGAATCTGAGATGGATATATTTATAAGGATAGCGAACAGGTAAGCAGTAGCCCCTCCACCAATTTTTAAATATTCAGCTGTAAGGTTGTAGGTAGAGTTAAAGCTGGGTTTAAGTTTAAGTGGAAACTTTTTGATGATGGTGATCACAGCAGGTTTTTTTTCCCCTAAACACCTTTACTGAATTATCACTTCTGGTGTAGGCAAATTTACATTCATATAAAATGAATCAAACTATATTAACATAACAAACATTATACTTCACATATATTGCTATATATCATATAAACTAAGCAATATTACATAAATTATTCAGTTCCTGTTTTTTCTAAACAAGACACATCTTTATTAAACCCTCACTTACTGCATAGGCAATCATATATTTACATAAAATATTCTTAACTTCTGATGCTAGACTTACTCTTGGACAGGCCCTCCTCCTCCTCCCTACCCTCTTTTATGCCACCCCAGTCCTTACCAATAGTCAGGCCACCACTCTTAACAAACTTCAACAAACTTACCATAAAATAGCCAGATTCATTACTAACTCCCCATACAAATCATACCACTGCACTGCCTTAAACTCTCTCCTGTGGCTTGAACTTCCCAAACTATTGCTACTTTATCAATTTCACATGCTTCATTCTATCCTTTATAAACACTCTTCCTGTCCATCTCTCTCTGGCTTAGTCTCTATATACACTTCATCCCAAACCCCCTGTACTTCTAATCAACAACTACTTGATATTTGCCACCCAACAAAGTCTGTAGGCAAACTACTCTATAAACACTCTGTCGCCCATGCCTGGAACAGACTTCTCCTTGACTTACGTACAATTTCGCACAGCTCCCACTTTAAAACCAAACTAAAAATGTATTTTCTCAATTCCAGGACCTGCCCTTGCAATGACCCCACTTAGTCTCAACCCCCCACACTCTCCCATATTAAGAAGCCCACTTAGTCCCCCCTTTCACCTCTCATAAGGTATTTGCATAATTCCACACAAACTGCAGAATTATATATTTACTTTGTTTTACTTCTCTACCTAATGCATTATCTCCTGTAAAATTATATGTTTCTTAATGTCTTTTTTTGGCTCCTTCTCCATACTTGGAACTTTAACTTGTTTGTATGTACTCAACAAATGTAAAACTTTTGCTCTGTATAATTGTTTCTCACCTCATTTTTTTGTATTAATATGATACTCTGTAATTGAAATGTATTGTTGGAGCTTTTCTCCTCGGGTCTCCACTGAAAATGGGCCACAAGCCCAGTTGGACTAACCCGGTTAACAAATGTCAATAAATCAATAAATAAATAAATAAATAAATAAATAATGAATGAAAGCAAGCCACACAGACACAATCCTAGTTGCAAGCATTTCACATCACAAACCATACTGACACACTCCCAGTTGCAAATATTATACAGCATGTATTATCTAACCAATCTTTCTCACTCAAACATTACATAGCTCATTTAAGTCCTGCTGCCTTTTAGACCTCATTCCTCCCTTGTATGTATTGTTACCACAATTCTCATTTTTACTATGTAATTTGCTCCTACCCTTTTCTAAGTATCTCAGTTCCAGTTGACTTATCTCTATTACTATATTCACTACTTGCAGTATAGTTGGTTTAGATTTTGATTTCTATTTTCTAGTAATTGCTTTTTTGGCAGCCACCATTATTAGACACAGCAAGGCCTTACTATACCTAAGCAATTCCGATTTGGTATCATAGCTTTGAAAAATCATCTCCCTTGTCACACTAATCTGCCCACCCAGCATCTCCGACAGTGCAGCCTGCAGAAAATCCTTAAAGTCTGCCAACTCACTTAACTCCCTGAAAATATGTTTCCCATTACCTCTTTCTTCCCCTTCACACCTCCAACACTTATTATCTGCCTGAAGAAAAATTCTCTGGAGTCTACTTGGGATATAAAAATATCTATGTAAACATTGCCAGGCAAAAATCCTAAATCTTCTAGATTTTATTGCATATTTGGGAGACATACATATATCCTCCCATTGTTTCTTTATGAATTGCTTGTCCAATCTCTCTTCCCAATCCTTTCTAACCACTTCTGATTCATTCTTATAATTATCATGCGATATGTTATTTGCTCTACTAATTATTCCTTTTTTAATGGCAACTTCTGTTCTAGATTCTGTTAAAAACTGTACCAGTACTGGTCTTTCTTTTAGGACCTCTCCTATTTATTTTTCTTTGCCTATACTCTGATATCAATCCTTGATAGGGAAGGCAGTCTCTAACCTGCAGACCAAGTAAATTCTTGGCGTCTTCCCATTCTGTCGTCTTTCCCTCTCTAGTTATTTGCTCCCAGTGCCTAGGCTAGGATTATTTTCTTTGGATGTTTTTTGGTAAAAGAGAGAATAAACAAGGAGGACGTGTTATTTTATGAAGGAGGAATAGTAGAGGTAGAGTTATGAGGATAGAGAGGGGATGAGGGGCATATTTTACCTGTGGGAGTGGCTAAAAGTCAATACAATGATTGTTGAATAAGCTGGCAGTTTGATCAGGGGATTTGTCTTGACATGGAACATGGTCGTTTTTAGAACCAGGACTAAGTAGAGAAATAACAGATCAGATTTTTTTGTGGGTTATACATATGGTGGACTTGTAGTTTGGTGTAAAAGTTTTTTTTTAAGCTAATCACCCTTAACATCCACATCCCACCCCACCCCCCAGTAAGGAAACCTCCATAAAAAACTTCTCCAAAGCCAACTTCATGCTACTCAAGTCAGAAGTGACAAACTTCATGACACCCATGCAGAAGGGAGCTGAAGGTTTGACTGCTGAATCCTACACTAAGGCACTGTACGAGCACATCCACTCATGCATAAATCGTGCCATCCCAAATAGAACCAAGATGCTCTCATCCAAAAAAAGAAGCCAATCTGGTGGTCCCCTGCCATAAACAAACTTTACAACAAAAGGAAGAAACTGTTGCAGAAAAGAGGAAAATCCCATGATGCTTAAAACTTCCTTACCAGCCTCAGTAAGAAACCAAGGTCCCTCATAAAATCCTCCAAAGCTAGTTATGAAAATAAAATTGCCAAAGATTCCAAAGACAACCACAAGGCATTCTATAACTATGTCAAGAATCTAAATGGCAATGCTCAGATCTGCTCTGAGCTAAAACAGAATAGCATTAAATATACTGATCCCAGGGATATTGCCAATATCCTGGCAGATTGATTCAGTGCCAACTTCACCCCCCTCTCACCCCCTAAATGGCCCATCTCAATACTGGAAGATTGCCAAATTCCAGTAATAATGGCTACACAGGTAAAAAACGCACTCTCCAAAGCTAAGAATACAGCATCCATGGGACCAGATGAGATCCTGGGCTGTGTACTACATGAACTACAATATGAACTGGCACCTCACCTAATTGTCATGTTTAATCATAGCCTCATCTCAGGTTTCATGCCCACTGAGTGGCGCAGAGCTACAGTTATCCCACTCCACAAGGGGGGATCCACCTTGGATCCCGGAAACTACCATCCCATCAGTCTGACAAGCCTTATCTGCAAGGCCATGGAGCATATTATCATGGAACTTATAAAGAAAGACATTGGCAACCTTCAAACACTGGACCCCACCCAGTTTGGGTTTGTGAAGGGCCAATCTTATCTCCTAAACCTGATTGACTTCTTCGAATCAGTCTCCAGAGCCATGGACAAGGGTAAGGTGGTCCACACAGCCTATCTAGATCTTGCCAAGGCCTTTGACACCATCCCCCACTCTGGAATCATAGATAAACTTACCAAGCTGGGCATTAATCCCTACGTCACCCAATGGGTTGCTAACTGGCTTACTGCTAGAACCCACACTGTAAAAGTAGCCGACTCCAAATCCAGCTCCAGACAAGTGACAAGTAGAGTACCTCAGGGTTCAGTCCTGAGACCGCTCTTGTTTGGCATCTACTTCTCTGAAGTACAGGCCAACACTAAGGGACTCTGGATAACAAAGTTCGCAGATGACTGCAAACTGGGAGCCATTATTGAATCCCCAAATGATGTGGATACTCTACAAAAGGGCCTTACAGAAACACATGCTTGGTGCCAGAGCCATGGGCTCAAGCTCAATGCCAAGAAATGTATAGTTATCCCCTTTGGGAAAAAACATGTATCCTTGAATTACCATATAGGTGGCAGTACAATAAACACCAAAAGTGTGATAAGAGACTTAGGGACACAGGTGGACAGTGGTCTTACCTTCGATAACCACATCACCACAACAGTCAGGAAATCCTTCTATGTGGCACACCTCATCACTAAGGGCTTTTCATCCAGAAAAAAGGAGGTCATTGTCCCACTGTACTCATCCCTCATTAGACCCATTATAGAATACAACCCCCTGTTTGGTATGTACCTCTCAAGACATCTGCAACAACTGGAAAGGCCGCAGAAATACCTCACTAAAAGAATCACAGGCCTAAAGCAGATGCCCTATGTTGACCGCCTTAAAAAACTCCAGCTATACTCTGTCACATATTGTCTACTCAGAGGCGATCTTTGCTTAACATACAAGGCCATGTCAAACCCAGAGCTGTTGGACATGCTACACTTAAAGAAATCCCAATCCTTCAGAGCCACATGCTCCAGGGATCTAAACCTTGTCATCACAATAAACAAAACATGCTGCAGGGATAGGTTCCTGACCCAGAGACTCCCCAGACTCTGGAATAGATTGCCCATACATGTCAAGCAAAGTGCCTCTTTGGTCCTCTTCAAAAGGAACCTTGAAGATTGGATGGGAGAAAGGAAATTCACCCCGGGGATCACGTCAGTCGCCCTGCTAGACAGGGGTCCAGGGAAGTAAATAGTGAGGGAAGAAATAGCCAGGGAATTGTTATGGCTAGGCTTGTATAGGCCCTAGGGCTGATAGCCTAGTACCAACCTATGAACCTATGAACCTTTGAAGATAGTTGGTAATGTAAATGCACCAGTGATGCTCTTCACATTTCAGTGTGAAGCAACTATATAATAACATGCAGCTTCCAATGCACTCTGTTTCCCTTTACTTCAGAACAGTTTTCATAAGTGGTTTATAATCCCAAAATAATAATGAAACTTTTGTTAATAAAATGTCCATGCATTTAGTTGCAAGTATGGATATGTGTACACAGTACAGTCAAATCATATTATTTATCTCATCACAGAATAAAACAGTAATGCTTAAATGGCAATGTTTATACTACTGGAATAACTGCAGTGTTCTAAATGCCTGTATATATTTGTTACTGCTGTCCCTTGGAGGTAGCTTCCTAGAATATTACAAATGTTTTCAGCCATTGTAATCTATATCTTTTTCTTTTGCTTAGGTATCTTGCTATCAGGTATCCACTGCGTTCCAGAGAACTGAGGACCCCATGCAATGCAGTTGCTGCTATGACGATCATTTGGGGACTTTCGATAATCTTCGCTGGACCATATCTGAGTTACTATGATCTCATTGACTATGACTCGTCTCATATCTGTGTCCCAGGATGGGAAGAATGGAAACGCAAAATTATAGATACATACACCTTCATCTGTGGCTATATAATTCCAGTGCTAATTGTCAGCCTTTCATACACTCGCACTATAAAATACCTTTGGACTGCAGTCGACCCTTTGGAAGACATGTCAGAGTCCCGGAAAGCAAAACGGAAAGTAACAAAAATGATCATCATTGTGACTGTCCTTTTCTGTTTGTGCTGGCTGCCATACCATGTTGTGATTTTGTGTTACCTGTATGGAGATTTTCCTTTCAACCAAGCCACTTACGCAGTCCGGTTACTGTCACACTGCATGGCTTATGCTAACTCTTGCCTGAATCCAATAGTCTATGCTTTGGTGTCAAAGCACTTCCGTAAGGGATTTAAGAAAGTATTCACTTGTCTTTTAAGGAAAAAGGGACGTAATAAAGTTCACGCTGTTCATGTGGCAAACACAGTGCCTGGTTTTGAGGCTGGGTCTACTGACGTGTCACAAATGAATGAAGATAACATAAGACAGAATGAATGTGAGTTAGGAGGCAGGCCGATTGTTAGAGCTCATGCTTCCATCAGGCCAATTATACCCTTAAAACAGCAAACATGACAAAGTAGATTGGTTACTGATAAAACACACAGAATGATTACTTCAAAGAGTTCCTTTACAATTAAATGGTTGTACTGCCTCAGAACATTACTTGTGTCTGCCCAGATGATAGTTAATCGATTTTAGTTAGGTGGCAGTTACTATGTATGTCACTATTACTTTCACACTGACTAGGTCATGGACTCCTTGAAGGACAATACTGCACAATAGTAAACTACTTTGACTTGCTGAACAAAGATTATATCTCTTTGTCAAATCAACTGCACTTTATTATACTTTTCTTCAGAACTATGGCTATATATTTACACATAGCAAGTGGAGTGGGGGTGTTGATTCTGCCAAATGTCTTGGAGCTGATGATCATTTTACAAAATGTAGAAATTTTTCATTTAATAATGAATAATGTAGTACATTCTCTTACAGATGGAAAGGAACTACAGCTCAATTTATTTACGTATAAGCACAACATTGACATCAGGCTCTTAATTCTCAACATTTTTTCCTTATAGTCCAGGAATAGTTGATATTATTTCATGCTATTTGTACGAGTTTTCTTTTTAGTGATATTAGCATTACTCAGTTATAAGGAAACGGACCTTATTTGAATATACTGTTTCTGATTCTGAAATGCAGTAGAAGCTGTGTTAATGTTATACATGCTTTGGCAGAATGTATCACGGAATAACTCTGTTGCCCATTTTGATACAAAATAATGCATTATTACAGTTGAAGTCTGGACTGGCCAAACAGCAACAAATAAGCTATAGTGGCAGTGATTTGGACAGCCTTGGATTTCTGGGTGAAGCAGTGACTCTATCTTTATATTAAGAGTTAACTCTTGATATGTTTTTGGTGTTTAAAGAAATGGCAGCCCATTTAGAATTACTAGTTGATTTGAATTAATGTTATTCTTCATTATTGCTTTATTTTTGATTATTTTATTTAGAAATACAGGTAGACAATCCCTAATTTGAAACCCTTGGGACAAGCCGAGTTTCGAATTTCAGAATTTTTTTGATTTTAGAGCCTCAGACAATGAATTAGGAGTCAAAATCTACAGTTAATGTTTACTGCTAGTAGTAGATGACAAGAAGGCAGTGAAACGACATTGCATTGCATAAAGCTTGTATGCTGTGCTATGAAGAATTGAAATGACTAATTTTTCAAAATTCAGGTGCACAACATTTATTTCGAGTAAGACTCAAGATTGTTGGAACTGCTCACTGATCCACTTCCACACACACACACACACACACACACACACACACACACACACACACACACACACACACACACACACACACACACACACACACACACTCTGGGTGTAATCATAAGGTGCTGTAGAAGGTGCAGGGTTGGATCACGGATTGTGACTGTCATCATCAAGTTGTAGTTGGACGTCTGATGATGGGCCAGGAACAGGATTCTTAGGTGATGAAGTAATTCTGCAGCAGACAGCCTTCTTAAAGACTAAGTGTCATCTGTCTCATTAACATAGGTTTCTGTTGAAGCAGTCTCTCTTTAACTGAGTAAATTGCTATTATCTCTTGCTTACTGATAAATTCATGTTGTTCAAGGCCTGCAGTTAACTGATCACACATTTTCACCATATCACTAATGGGATTTTTGCACTAGTGTCCACAGTGTCCTCATCACTACTATTCTCATGCTTATCTGCATTTAACACCATTGCAGCAATTTCTCCATCACTCAAGGAATGCACAATGAGTGCATCTTTGTCAATGTTTAACATTTCTTCTATGTCAGCTTCCTGTAAGTTGTTTACACTTGCAGCCAATAAACTTCTGGAGCATGTTACAAGGTTAGATATCATCTTCTCATCAGAGACATGAAATCCTTCAAAGTTTTTATCTGTTGGTTCATTTTCTTCAAACATTGTTCTAAGCCAAAGTTTGTGCCAAGCATTAGTTAATGTTGATTTCTCAACACCCTTCCAACCATTAGCAACTGCGTAAATGGTATCCTTAACACTGAACTCTTTCAGGAAGACTTGGATTCCTACACCTGTGTTGACTGCAGCAAGTATACAGTTTAAAAATGTTTTTTTTGTATTTGCTCTTCATTGATTGTAAAATTCCCTGGTCACAAGGCTGAAATAGTGATGTAACATTTCAGGGAAGGTAAATTACAAAAACATTGCTTTTCACAAGAAGTTCAGCAGGGGAATGTGCAGAGTAATTATCCAGGAACAGTAACATTTTACAGTTTTCTTCCAGCCTAGCTTTCCTGCAGTGAGTTGTGCTTCTGGTATGAAGTGGTTATTGAACCAGTCAGAAAACATTTCTCGGATAACCCATGCATAATAATGCAAGGGTAAGTGGCATACACCTTTCAGGCATCTTGGAAGTTTGCTTTTTCCAATTACTGCCAACTTTGTCATGTGTGTCTGGAGCATTTAGCATCCTTACAACCTGTTGGTGCTTTCTTGTCAGCCATTATTAATGTTTTTCTATGGATGTAATGCCAGTAGACAGCTGTTTCATCAACATTTTACACTTGTTCAGGACTTAGGTTTTCATCCGATATTATCCTGATGAATTTGTCAATGTAATTTTCAGCTCCTTCATGATTAGCTGAAGCTTTTTCACCACAAATTTTCAGATATTTTAAACTATTACACTTCTTAAATTCCTCCAGCTAACCTGAATATTGACAATCACCTTCAATTTAAAATCCTTCATGATATAATCTTGCTTGTTTCATGAGCAGCAAACCAGTCAGTGACATACGTTCACTTCTTTGTTGTCAAATCCACTCCATCAATGCATGGTCAAGTTTTTCATTTTTTGCATTATGCAGTGTTTTCCTAACGTTTGTTAGTTTATGGTCCTCACTGTCACTATAAAATTTGACCAAATTGTCTTTCTGCCACTTTAAATCATACATGTGGCAGTTCCGACACCATATTCTTCAGTAAGATGTTGCATGGACACACCACGATCAAGCTTCTGCAATAACTCCACCATCTGCTTTATTGATACCGACTGATTTGTTTCCTTTAGTTTTTCATTTTCTCAGTGTTACCCACTGGAGCATCTGCAATTCTATTAGACATTTTCACAGTGAAATTAAAGACAGAGCAATAAAGGTATCGGTGAGCAGCAGGCACACTTATGCACTTACACACTTCTATTAGTAAGAGCGCTGAGGAGTGGGTGGGGCCAACAAGTGCCAGAAAATCTTCAGATTTCAGAGCTTTTTGTATTTTGGAATTTCATATTAGGGATTGTCAGCCTGTATAAATAAGTAATTTTTAAAGCATTGGATTATTGTTATTGACACCTTTCTGCATTCACACTTATTATTATGTCAATTCTATTTATACCTTGAACATTATTGTACTTGATAATTGTGATTTACTATTAAAAAGAATATAATCAATTACTCACTTTCAGTTTGATTACTTTCATGGAGTTATGCTGCATTTGGAGTTTTTATGATTTCTTTTTTTTTTTTTTTAATATTGTCTGTATTACTAAAAATCGTGATGTCTTACAATATAATCTACTACAAATGCACCTGTTATGCTTTTGAATACATCGGACTGTAAACATTTATATTAATGTGATACTGCCATCCCTTCCAGCATAGAAGGCAATTTTGATCAGTTAACTTTAATTTCTAGTGCAAATATTTCATTGCATTCACTGATACTGTTTTGGTCCCTAACTTCTGGCAACTCCCTTGACTGACTGGAACTGCTTCTTCTCAAAGTAATAAACTGACTGACATACCTTATTTGATTACTTTATCATGTTCTGTCCATTTGTCATAATGCTACTAAAGATGTGGTATGCACTTTCTGTTGTTTCTTTTATAAATATGCTTACTTTTTAGCAGTCTCTGAGAGCAGGATTTCCAATTATTTATGCAGAAAATGTCATCTAATAGATATCAATCCAAAATCAGATTTCTTCAAGATGTTCTACAGATAATTGCAAAAGAGATAATACTGTAATGAGCAAGCACAGCTGCCATCATGTCACTGAGAAAAACATACTTCTGAATACTGTTCGTTCTTCACTCAGCAGTGGTCTTGCATGATGCCACTCCTGGTTTAAATACATGTAAAAGATGCTACAGATGTTCTCTCCACAGCAACGTTGATTTGATGGATACAGGATAAGTCAGACTATGTAAAACCTCCAGTTATACAATTACACACATACAATTTGCAGTAGTCTTTCATCTAAACAATACTGTAAGAAGCAATGTTATGTAAACAAAGGCGGTCTAGTGTTAGTTCATAGGTTCATAGGTTCATAGGTTCATACTAGGCTATCTGCCCGAGGGCATTTACAAGCCTAGCCCATAGTTTTGTGGCTTACGCCACCCCTTTAGTATGGGGAACTATACCCATTATTTTGCTGTGCCTCTGTCGAGCAGTGACACTGAGGTAATCCCTGGGGTATATCTGCGATCTCCCATCCATTGGTCAAGATTTCTCTTGAACAAGGCCAGCGAGGTGCTCTGCCTCACATATACCGGGATTTTATTCCACAGCATAGGGAGTCTTTGGGTGATGAATCTATCCCTCCAGCACGTCCTATTAATAGCCGTGTCGAGGTTTAAGTCTCCCGCCCTTGTGGCTCTGACGGATCTAGATTTTTTGAGGTGAAGCATATTCATCAAATCTGGGTTTGACATGGCCTTGTATGTTAGGCAAAGGTCACCTCTGAGCAAGCAGAGGATTATGGCTCTGAGTTCTTAATGAGCTACCACCTGTAGTCAGGGATACACGGTTTGATTCATTTGATGTTTATTTGTCTGTTGTGTGGTTCTGAGCAAGTTGCTTAACTAGTGATCTGAGATCATCCCTGAAAAGTAACACTTTAAGTAAATAATAATAATAATAATAATAATAATAATAATAATAATGATATTATAAAAAAGGATGTAGCACAGGGAAAAAGAATGTAAACAAGAAAAGGTTAAGTTATCAAGTGGAGCATGTCATAAGACAGGATTGTCTACAGCAGAAAAGACAGAACACAAGGGGGTCTATATCATATGAGTGAATCGCACAAATTGCGAACGCTCATAATATTGAACATACCGGACCTCGAAGTGCTTTTTCTGAGATTGCGGTACAGTGAAGAATGGGATATTTGCCCTTTCCTCACTGTAGTGCAATCTCAGAGTTGGAATATATGTTTATCGGGGGTGTGGGGGGCTGGAAGTTCGAGGTCTGGTACATTCGATATTATGAGCGTTCGCAATTTGTGAGATTCGCTCATATGATATAGACCCAACATAAGGTTGCAAGAACAGTAAAAACAGGTCAAACTATTGTGAGTCTCACTAAAAAGTAACAAGTTATACAAGCAAGAGTGGTGAACAAGATCCATGGCTATCCATTGTCTTGAAAACAAATGCGATTCTACCAGTGGTGGCTCATGCTATCGGACTGCAGCTTCCCCAGCTGTGAACCACAATGGTACAGTTCTAATCCTCCTAACCTGCACATAGAAAGTGAATCCAGACTGCTGCCTTACCAGTCCGGATTCAGGAAGAAAGCAGCAGACTGCTGATGCCCCAGAAGCTAATGCGGTGCTAACCACATAGACTGGAATGGGATTGGACTGCAAGGTCAGCAGTCTTGGTACATTCAAACAGGAAGGAGTAAACACAGGAAACCAGACGTGAGCATTCTGGCACAAATGGAGACTGCCAATACTCAGCTGCTGCTGTGGATTTTTGCAGTTTACTCTCTGGCTGTGGATTTTTATTTTAGAAGCTGTGTAGCTCATTTGAAGCTATTGCAGGTGCAATTTGTGAGCAGAGGGTGACAGCTGATACTTGGCTGCTGCTGTGGATTGTACTTTAGAAGCTACAGAGACAGCTGAAAATGTGCGTGTGTGTGAAATACCCCAAGTGCTATTTGGTGGTGGGTAAAGAACAGGCTTGAACCCTGTATCTTGGGCCCAAGTGGCAAGATCCTGAATTCCCTGCCTACCATCATTTGTGAAAAAATTGCAAAGTTTTCCCTCATACTTGTTCTTTTCCTCATAAAATCTGTGGTTTCTATATTTCTGTGTCCTTGCAAAGTCAGTACTGCATTGGTGCAGTGGTAGCATTGTTGCCTGACAGCTATAAGTTCTCTGGTTTGATTCTTGGCTGGCTTGCCTTACCTTCTGTGTGGAGTCTGCATGTTCTCTCTGTGTTTGTGTGGGTTTCCTCTGGTGTCCTCCCATCTTACAAAGACATGTGTCTGTCTGGAGTGTTTCTCCCTGAGCCTCTGCTGAAAATTTACTTTTGTTCCAAGTCAGACTTTCCTGGTTAACAAATGTTAAATAAAAATGGCAAGCATTTAAATATCAGACTTCATATTCTTCAGAAAGTACATGGTAACACAAAAGGTTTTATTCTAGCAATTTTCTAAGTTTATAAGATGGATATTTGAAAGTTGTCCCTATTTTGGGACTGTATTCCCCCATAATTGGCTTTGTCCAGGTTTTTTGTGCTAAGGTTGAGTGTTATGGTAAGAACTGAATTCACTGAATATGTTTGGGGGCTGTATTCCCCCATTACTGGCTTTGTCTGGGTGTTTTTTGCTAAGAGGTTGAGAGCTATGTTGAGAAATGAATTCACTGAGTATGTTTGGGGGCTGTATTCACCCATTATTGGCTTTGTTCAGGTGTTTTGTGATAAGAGGTTGACAGCTATGGTGAGAACTGAATTCACTAAATGGTAGCCATTTAAGTTTTAGTCTTCTTCTCTTTTATAAAACAGCTGATTTGGCCTAGTGGTATGTTGCTTTGACTGTTTTGCACAGGGTCCTGGGTTCAAGACTTGGCAGTGAAATGTATGGTGGTAATACAGCATTTTATTCTAGCAACTTTCCAACATTATACAAGCAATGTTTAAAATGTGTCCCTGGTTTTTGGGCTTTTGCCCCCCCCCCCAATAAATTTTGACTTTTTCCAGATTTCCTATGCTGCAAAGTTCAGAGATACAGCTGAGTGAGTAGATTTTACAAGGAGCTGAGAGCTGCAGGGGAGCAAAAGTTTAGTGCTGCTTATGTTGTGTCTGTTTGCGTTGTTAATAGCACAACAGGTAGTGTCCTTGCTTTTGATGCAGAAGGTTGTGGGTTCTACTCCCACAGTAGATAAATGCATTGCCGATACCGTACCGTATTGAAAAGGGGGTGGATGCTGCACTCCTTTTTGACAAAGATACCTAGTAACTATAAACCTGTTATCAGTTTGCCATCCATTCCCTATTGCAATATTGCTAGCTAATCATTTTTTTAGTATACGGTAGGCAATTTATTCCTCAAGGGCAACAGACACTTTATTTGTGGATGAAACAATGAAATACAAAGTTGTTTGCTAGCAGCAACCTCTTCATTAGTTACAGATCTCTTTAATGTGGAATTATATAGATGACTTTTACTTCTTCAGTGATTGTGCATATGTACTGATACTGGTGGACTGTAGAAGTTTGAGTAGACTTTTATGATGGAAGTGTTCTGAATTTGGCAGTTTTGTCATTATTGGTGCATGTATTTTCTTTCATTGTTTACTGGAAATTTTTCAAAACAATACATTTGAAACACCCTCTAAAACTGTACTGTATTGTACAGGGAATATAATTTAATACAATCAGGTAGGTGTATGAAAGAGCATGTGTATGTTTCGTGTGCAAGGGGCCTGTGATTTGAAAACAAATGTATTTTCTTTGAATGTGGTTTTCAATGCTGCTTCAGTGAATGTGAGTTTCAAGGGCGGAGAAGTTATAATGTTAAGTCTGTTTTCATTGTGAGACTGCATTGCTTTGTTTAGCAGATATGATATATGTTAGTGTTTGCACTGTAAAATGCAAAATAAAACTTTCAAATGAAGTCCAAATCATTGCAGAAGTAAAGCAGTATGCACATTAGTGTTTATGGTAAATGGGGTGAAATAGACAATTAATGGTTCATTGGAATGGCTGCAAGGGGAAGCTCCATTCGACCATGATTTTGTGAGGGGGGGAAAGGCAGCAAACTCAAAGACAGCCCTGGCTGAACTATACCTCTCAACTGTCCAGATTTTTGAAAAATGAATAGATTTTGGTTTCTTATTTTTGGTTTGTTCCTCATAAAATTTGTAGTTTTCTGGCAAACCATTTAGGAATGAAGTCACTAAATAATGACAGACACTGAGTTTCAGACTTCATAATCTTCAGAAAAATGCATGCTAAATCAAGACCTGTTATTCTATCAACTGTCTCAGTTTATACAAGAGCAATTTTTAGTACCGTTTATATGTTCCCCCAATATATTTGGCCTTATCCAGATTTCCTGCATTAACAGGTTGAGAGGTACGAGAAAATAAATTGCTTTATAGAATTAGGCATATCCAAACCTCTCAACTGTTCCCGATTTTGACTCAAAATGTTACTCTTCACCTAATAATCCCTCCGCAAAATGGCAATTTTGGAAGAAAACATGGAGAGTTTACAGTTAATAAATAACTGTAATAATCAGTTATAGATTACTTTTATTTCAGAAATGCATGTAGATTCTTTTATTTTGTCAGCTGCTCAAGTTAGCAGTACTAATATTAAAAAGTGTCCCTTCTTTGATATGTTCCCAGCTGTATTGTGTAGCTATTTTATATTTTTGCATCACATTTTTTGGTCCATTTTTCATAAAATTGTGTGTTTTTTTGGCAAATTAGTGGCAAATCATTAAAGACTGAAGTTAGAAAATAATGACAGACATTTCAGTTTCAGATTTCATATCCTTCAGAAAATTCATACTAATGCAAGACATACTATTCTATTATCTTTCTAAGTTTATAAGAGCAATATTTAAAAATTGTCCTTATTTTTGGGCCTTTGTCCCACTTCTATGTATGGCTTTGTCCAGATTTCTTGCTCTGAGGTTGAGAGGTATGACAAATGTGTCAGGGCCATGACAGTCAGCCAGATACATTTCAAATTGTGACATGCTTGTTGTACACCACTCCCCCATGTACTGACTCTGGATGTGTCCAAGCAAGACAAGGAGCAGTTATGCAGTGTAAGTGTGCAAGTATCTCCCATCCAAGGTAGACACAAGTACTACAGTGGCTTTTCATCTATCCTTGATTTTGCAGAATGTTCTGGTTTCTGTCATATTTTTATACTGTTGATTTATGCTTATTATTATTCAGAAAGTGTCTGTTCCTCTGTGTTTAAGTAGAAATGCTTTAGTGACCATCAGGTAAGCTTGTCTGAGATTGTAAGATGCAAGTAAGTTTTAATAAGCATACTGCTAAAGAATTGCCAACATTGAAAGCCTTTCTGTTGTTACCATGCAGATAATACTTACATAACTAAATAACATATAAGCTTTGGGTACTGAAATGCATATCACAGTATTTGTAATAAAGGACAGGATTACGTTATTTTAAGAAGCTCATTACAGGCTTTACCTGCAAATTAAACAGAATGCCATTCTATCATGTGTGGTCCATATCCTGTGCAGTAATCCTTTAAGCAATGTATTTTGAGCTTGTTTCTTGTTTGCTTTTCAGTTTTTACTTTGATCATGTTTTACCCATGAAACAATTAGATAGCTGTTGTCAGGCAACAGGTCTTTTTTTGGATAAGAAACATTTTTACAAGTGGGGGTGTCACAGAGATTGCTACTTTCAACATGTTACTTAGTACTTTAATAAAGCTGAATATAAATTATAGTTAAAATTGTAGTGCAAGAAGAAGTGGTTTGAGTTGAGTGCTGCTTGTTTTTCTTGTACTTGATTTTGACTGGCATTGCAGTAATTTATTTAAAAAGTAATTTATTTTTTCATGCCTCACAAACTTTTTGTTTCCATCTAGATATTAAGTAAGCTGTCATGCAGCGAATGCATTGAAATATTTTTTTTCTTCTACACTTCATTTTGTCAAGGTTGGACTCTCATAATAATGGTTTGGCACCCAGGGCAGAGCATTTAATTAAAGTTACAGTTTTTGTGATTTTGAGCATAGATCCTCCCCTTTCTGGTTGGCCACACCCATTCCCATTGACCCCCATCCATTCAGCTGTCTCCTGCAGCCCCCCTTTGATTTGAAGTCACCAGCTGCCACTGGATTCTACTTGGCAACAAGGTATGTACTAGTTTTTATCCATTGTCCCAAAAACAAATGCACTGCTAGCTGGAAACAAGGTATATGCTAGTCTTGAGTGGAGGTTGGAGTACTTGTTCTCTTTCTTATTTTTTAGGAGAAATAGTTTTATGTTGCTGGGGAGATTTTATAAAGGATCTCTTCACAAATCAACAAGCTGAAGGAAAGATTAAAGAGAGTGATGTATTTTTGCTCTTGAGCTCGGAGAGTAATAGAAGGATTTGACTTTTAATGTTCATACTAGTGTGGAGCATTTATTTATTTGTTTTATCTACTTATTTCAATTTGAAAAGAGGAGGGGGTTGATCCTAAGACATTTTTCAGATATGGCCTGGATGCAAATAAGATTACTGAATGCCAAACACAGCAAAGATGTAAGACTGAGCACAAAATCAAATAAAAACCTGAAGAGATTAAAATTTCAGGTATGTCCAGCAATGGCATAACATAATAAGTACTAGTGCGAGACTAGAGTAAAAGAAAAGTGAAAATACTGTAGTACAGCAGTAACATTAAGTTATACTAAGACTTCCTGTTTCACTTATGCATGTCAAACATGAGTATTAGAAAAGCCGGGAGCAGGCTGGTTGTAGCTGCTATGGACAAGAATTACTGTTTCTCATAGGGTTAGGCAGTAGTGTTCTTATTAATCGGGATGTGAGATGAAACACCATTGTTTTGTAAGTTGTAATTTGAGTATTATTGTATAGTGAGCAAAGCTGATAGCAATCAATGAGACACGATACTGCATGACTGCAATTCCTCTCTTTCCTCTAGTTTTGATATCCTATCAAATCAGATGATATTATTTTCTGTTTGTTGAAGAGGAGCTTTGAAGTTCTGCAAATGTTAACACATTTGTCTGATCAAAATTTGTTGCCAAAATGTGCCTTGCACCATTATAAACATCCATTCTAATTCAGGAAGTTAGATTACAAATGGTCATTCCTGCATACCACCAAGACTCCCAAGACTAAGGACTCTCCAAGAGCAGAGCCAGAAATCTGCTTATCTGTCCAACTGAAAAGTTTGACGTTGGGTACAGGAATTCTCATATTATAATTTTCAGACTGAAAATGTTTTCAAATGGCTAGTTGTTATGATTGATAGCCTTGTCCTCCTCAGCAGTTTCAGTTTTACACATTCAGATATTTGTACACCCATCTTAATCTTATTGTATATCAGCACATTCATGCCTTCTTTCCATCATGGTATGGCAAGAGGGAGGACATTTTATTTAAACAATGCCTCACTGTGGAAACTCTGTGCAGCTGTTACAGATTGAGTCTGAAATATAAAAAGATGCAGATAAACTAATGAGAAAAAGATTTTAGTTATATTCAGCCAGTGCTGCAATTATAGTTCTATCACATTAAGGGAGTTATTTGTAACCTCCAATAATAAACAGAGATATTATGAGATCATAGTGAAGTCTGAAGAGAGGCAACATTCAGACAAGCCTTGTGTATAATATGATCATCATTTTCAAGAAAAGCAGCCATTTTAGACTTTCTACACAGTGATGTGAGAGCAGTGCTGCAACAGCAAATATGTGTATATGTTAAAGGCAGGTAAGGTGTATGCTTGACTTGCTGTTCTCAGCCTGACTATTGCTGATCTTTGTCTGCATTTGATTTTGAATTGAAGTTTTTCATTTAAAGTTTGGTTACTTCTGTTTTTTTTTAATCTTTTATATTGCGTTTTGTTTTTTGTTTTTTAATGTTTTTCTTCTTTTGGAGTTCTAAGAGGTATTATCTATGGTCAGTAAGAAAATAATTCCTTTGCAGACATTGAATAACTTCCAGATAATTAGTGGAAGGAGCTGAGAAATAACATTCCTCATTTAACTAGAAATATTTGGAGGCATGTTTACCTGTAGTGCTTGCTTGACTTGCTCTTCTCTGCCTGACTATTGCTGATCTCTGTCTGCATTTGATTTTTCTTACTCATCTTCCCTACTGTTGTTGTACTCTTAAACTTGGTAGCTTTTGTGTTGCCCACCCCTACTATAAATTTAAGTTTGGACACTCATTCCAGTCCTGTCTCATCAGCTCAATCTACTGAGTATTGTGAGATCAGCTGAGAAGGCTTAACCCCTTAGTGTATTAAACTTGAATTATCTTCTTATTCCTCCTTTCCGCTTACATAAAAAATGCAGCTTTTACTGTATCTGCGCTTCTTCCTACATTTGCTTTTTGCTGCATGTTCTTATAGTATTCAGTTGCATTTAATTTGCTGCATTTATTACTGCTTTTTAGTAGCCTGATTAAACTGTAACTGTTATTCTAAGCCTCTTAGTTTTGATTTAAGCACTTGGGCTTCATGCTAGTTATCTTACATAAGGAAGGTTTGCAGTCTAGACTCTTGTGGCAGGAGAGGTAGCTTACACCCTTCTAAGTTGGGGATTGCTGGATGAAGGCTTATTGTATATGTTATTTTAAAAAATGTCTTAGTTTTGGTTAAAGCATTAGGCTTCAAGCCAGTTATTTTACATTAAGAAGGTATGTGGTCTACACTCTTGTGGGAAGAAAGGGTAGCCTCTGCTCTTCTGAGCTGGAAATTGCTTGTGAAGGATAATTGTGGCTGTTATTCTAAGTGTCTTTGTTCTGATTTAAGTACTTTGGTTCCAAACCAGTTATTTTACATTACAAATGCTTGTGGTCTGCACTCTTGTGGGAGGAGAGGGTAGCCTCCACACATCTGAGCTGGCAATTGTTGGTGAAGGTTTGTTGTGCCTGTTATTCTAAGTGTCTTTTTTCTGGTTTAATCACTTGGGTTTTAAACCAGTTATTTTAAATTAGGAAGATTTGCGGTCTACACTCTTGTGGGAGGAGAGGGTAGCTTTCACCCTTCTGAGATGGAAACTGCTGGTGAAGGCTTATTGGGCTTGTTATTCTAAATGTCTTTGTTCTGGTCTGTGGTCTGCACTCTTGTGGTATTACTGGCTAAACAGATTTTTTTTAACTACTAGAGCATGTAGTTTGCTCATGCCTGAGCGTTACTCATCAAGTTACTTGTCTTATTGACTTGCTCAATATTTAAGTTTTCCTCACTCCTCCATAGTACATCAGTGACCATGGATATGCACTTCCTGTCTATCTCTGTGGCCAGTCTGGTTGATATGGGTATTCTGAGGCATTGCAGCAATTGACTCATGTACACTGACAATCTAGTTAATCTTAATAAAACAGATAGTGCATGCGAGAGGTATAAATATACTTTAACTCTGGAGGCAAAACTCTTTCATACAACCAAAAGTAATCATATAGAGGTTGTCAGTGACACTTGCACCATATCTGTTGCACAGGGTAAGACCCTAGACATAAAACTACTTATGCTGAGACACTTACAGGTAACCTTCCTAAAACACAAAGATCTCCTGCACAGCACACTCAAAGAAAGGGTCCTCAGCTATCATGTAAATACTCCTTTAAAACACCACCCACAGCTACACATAGTAACCCTGTATCCACTGCCTCCACTGCTAAGTCCTTAAGGCAAACCAGCACACAGCCAAATTTACTGGTCATTGGTGATTCTATAGTGAGGCACACTGATGTCCCTCTCACAAGACTGAGTAAGGAGAAAATCATGGTTACTTGCTTTTTTGGGGTTAGGATCCATCAAGTCGCACAGACACTCAGGTCTTTGAACCACAGGTACCAGTATGACTCTGTCGTAGCCCTTGTAGGTATTAAAGACCTTAGACATTCCTTACTTGACTGTATGAAATGAGAAATGATCGAGCTCGCTGATTATGTGCCTAAGACAGGTATGAGCCTAGCACTGAGCAGCATACTACCTTCTCCAAGGATGATGCCACATTACCAACAGAAAATGATTGATTTTAACAATTGGCTTATCTTCTGGTGTCAATCCAATGAAGGTACAATATTTGATGGCCTGGGAAGATATGGATGACAGGTCATGCTGCTTTGTCAGGGATGGTCTGCACTTATCCCCTCTAGGCTTTCGAATATTGGCAAACACCTTTTCCACCCTCTATAGTGCCTTTTTTTAGGCAATGCCAAACTAATAAACCTACCAACTTAACTGAACCTATGAAGGAATATCTGAAGGTGGTACTTCTCAGTGCTAGAATTCTTAACAAGAAACTCCACTCCCTGCAAGCCTTTCTCCTTGGAAAGTGTAGACATCTGTGTAGTAGTGGAGACATGGTTTAAAGTCACTGAAAGTACCCATCAATGCAAGGCTATAATGCCTTTCACACCTTTAGACCAGCTACTGTACAGGAGGGAACTAAAGGTGGAGGAGTGTCATTCTCTATTAAGACGAATCTCATATACAGACAATTAAAGTGAATGACCCACTGGATCTCATACATGTGCAACTCACCATAAACAGGGTGTCATACCTTGCAACATACAGGCCCCCCTCCATGTGTCAGGAAACCCATACTACCTATCTCAATGTACTAGAGTCCCTCATTGTTCAACCCAATATGATATTCATGGGGGATCTCAACTAACCCTCTGTAGACTGGGAATCCTACACCACTTCTAACACACAAGCCTAATGGTTCCTAAACTTTATTAATACCAACATCCTGGAACAGTTGGTCCATTCTCCTACCAGGAACACAAACATCCTTGACCTTGTACTGCTGATCATGGGTGACCAATATTCCTCACCCAATGTTATATCTTCGTTCGTCAGATCTTACCATAAGACAGTATCACATAAATAAAAATTATATCCGGGGATCCAGCAAAACCAAAAACCTTTAGGAACTATTCCAAGGCTAACCTCTCTTTACTAAGCAGCACCTTGGCTAAATTCCAAGCACCCACAAACCAAGTAAACACTATAGAATACACTGAGCTATTTACAAAATCTCTGTACAACCATATTAATAGCTGTAGAGAGTGGGCTGTGCCCATTCTTATTAAGAATAACACAAACTCAAAAGACAAGCCAACCTGGCAGAATCAAAATATCAATTGGTTATACAATTAAAGAAAAAAAGTCTTGGCCAAGTGTAGGGGGAACAAACCAATACATATTAAAACCCCATGACCAATCTAAACAGGCAGCTAAGAGGGTTAATTAATACTTCAAAGGCTACATTTGAAGAAAAAAAACAGTTTCTCAGACAAAGGACAATCACAAAGCTTTCTACAGCTATGTCCATAACCTCAGAGGAAATACACAACAATGCCCTGAACTTATTGTAAATGGCATCACTCACACTCAACCAGAAACCATTGGAAGATGGCTGCAAGAAGCATTGGGGTCCAAATGGAGAGATGATAAGTCAGCAAGTAAGAGGTAGTATTGCTGAAATTGAATTCATCCTTAAGTCTTGGTGAGTACCTTCATGAGGTGGACCCTGTTTTCACAAAATCTCACCAAGACAACACTGATATATAAACTATATTTATATAGCATATATCATGGACAGAAGTAGGTTAAAATTAAAAAAAGATAACTGGGTGCACAAAACCCAGGATAAAAAAGTGCCCAATCCTGATAGGCACACTGGTACCAGGACTGGACAAGATGACAGTGTAGAATCCTCAAGATACGGAAACATTCCTACAATAGGGTCCTTTGAGGCCCAGGGGGAGGATGGCTCCACTGTTGTAGAAGGAAGTAGCAGTCCACCAGTGGTGGCTGGTGACTTCAAACTGCAGGAGACAGCTGAATGGGTGGGGCCAATGGAAATGGGTGAGGTCAGCTACAAAGGGGTGGGGCTATGCTAAAAACTGCAAAAACTGGGACTTTAATTAAATACGCTGCCTTGGGTGCCACTGCCAAACTGTCATTATGCCAGTCCAATCAAGACAAAATTAATTGTAGAAGAAAAAAATATTTCATTGCATTGGCTATATGACAGCTTACTTAATATCTAGATGGAAACAAAAAGGTTGGGAGGCAGGAAAAAAATAAATTACTTTTTAAATACATAATGGAATACCAGTCAAAATCAGGCATAAAAAACACAAGCAGGACTCAACTCAAACCACTTCTCCTTGCACTGCAGTTCTAATTATAATTTATATTCAGCTTTATAAAATTACCAAGTAACATGCTGAAAGTACCAATAGCCCCACTTGTAAAAATGTTTCTTATCCAAAACAGACCTGCTGCCTGACAACAACTATTTACTTGTTTCATGGGGAAAACATGATCAAAGTAAAAAATGAACAGCAAACAAGAAACAGGCTCAAGATAAATAGCTTTAAGGATTACTGCACAGGTTTGGACCACACATGATAGATTGGCATTCTGTTTAGTTTATGGGTAAAGCCTGTAAAGATGACTGCAAGTCTCCAACAAATGTAATGAGCTTTTGAAATTACTGTAATCCTGTCCTTTATTACAGATGCTATCATATGCGTTTGAATACCTAAGGCTTATACGTTATCTAGTTATGTAAATATTCTCTGCATGGCAGCAACAAAAAGGCTTTCAATGCTGGTAATTGTTTAACAGTATGCTTATTAAAGCTTAATTGCATCTTACAGTCTTAGATAAGCTTACTTGATGGTCATTAAAGCATTGCTACTTAAACATAGAGCAACAGGCACTGCAATGACATGCATTTTCTGAATAAGAAGCATAAATCAACAGTATAAAAATATGACAGAAACCCAGAAAATTCTGCAAAATCAAGGACAGATGAAAAGCCACTGTAGTACTTGTGTCTCCTTTGGATGGGGGGATACTCTGTACACTTACACTATATAACAGCTCCTTGCCTTGCTTGGACACATCCAGAGTCACTACGTGAGGGAGTGGGGGTGCAACAAGTATGTCACAATTTGAAATATATCTGGTTAATGGTGATGGCCCTGATACATTTGTCATACCTCTCAGCCTTGGAGCAAGAAATTTGGACAAAGCCATAAACAGAAGTGGGACAAAGGCCCAAAAATAAGGACAATTTTTATATTAGAAAGATAATAGAATAGTAGGTCTTGCATTAGTATGAACTTTCTGAAGGGTATGAAATCTGAAACTCAAATGTCTGTCATTATTTTATAACTTCAATCTTTAATGATTTGCTACTAATTTTCCAGAAAACCACAATTTTATGAAAAACAGACCAAAAATGTGATGCAAAAAATAAAATAACCACACAATACAGCTGAGAACCTGTTAAAGAAGGGACACTTTTTAATATTAGTGCTGTTAACTTGAGCAGCTGCCAAAATAAGAAAATCTACATGCATTTCTGAAATTAAAAGTAATCTATAACTCTGATCATTACAATTATTTATTAATTGTAAACTCTCCACATTTTCTTCCACATTTGCCATTTTGTGGGGGGATTATTAGGGGGAGAGCAACATTTTGAGCCAAAATCAGGGACAGTTGAGAGGTTTGGCTATACCTAGTTCTATAAAGTGATTTATTTGCGAGTATCTCTCATCTTCTTAACACAGGAAATCTGGACACGGCCAAATATATTGGGGGAGCATACAAACAATACTAAAAATAGCTCTTGTATAAACTTAGTCAGTTGACAGAACAACAGGTCTTGCTTTAGCATGCATTTTTCTGTAGGGTATGAAGTCTGAAACTTAATGTCTGTCATTATTTAGTGACTTCATTCCTAAATGACTTGCCAGAAAACCACAAATTTTATGAGTAACAAGCCAAAAATAAGAAGCAAAAATCTATGAATTCTGCAAAAATCTGGACATTTAAGAGATACAGTTCAGCCAGGCTGTCTGTGTTTGCCACCCTTCCCCCCTCAAAAATTATGATGGAATGGGGCCACCCCCCTGCAGCTATTCCATTGCACCATTACTTGGTTATTTCACCCCATTTACCATAAGCGCTGTAATTAATGTGCATACTGCTTTACTTCTGCAATGATCTGGATTTAATTTAAAAGTTTTATTTTACATTTTACAGCACAAACACTAATAGACATCTGCTAAACAAAGCAATGCAGTCTCTCAATGAAACTAGACTTAGCATTAGCACTTCTCTGCCCTTGAAACTCATATTCATTGAAACAGCATTGAAACCCATATTCATAGAAAATACAAGATTAACTTTGGGCTGTTTTCAAATCATAGGCCCCTTGCACAGGAAACATACATGTGTCTTTGATCCACCTTCCTGACTGTATTAAATTATATTCCTTGTATAACACAGCACAGCTGTTAGAAGGCATTTTAAATGTATTATTTTGAAAAATTTTTTCCAGTAAACAATGAAACAAAATGCATGTACTAATAATGACAAAACTGCCCAATTCAGAACATTTCCATCATAAAAGTCTACTCAAACTTCTACAATCCACCAGTATCAGTAAATATGCACAATCTCTGCAGAAGTAAGAGTCATCTAAATAATTCCACATTAAAGAGATCTGTAACTAATGATGAGGTTGCTGCTAGCAATCAACTTTCTATTTAATATTTTCATCTACAAATAAAGTGCCTGTTGCCTATGCTACAATAAAAAAAAGATAAGCTAGTAATATTGCAATAGGGAATGGATGACAAACTGATAACAGATTCATCGTTACTAGGTATCTTCACCAAAGTGGACATTCTTAGGACTGCAGCATCCACCCCCTTTAAAAGTACAACACAGTACAGTATCAGCAATGCATCTATATAGTATGGGAGTAGAACCCACAGCCTTCTGCATCAAAAGCAAATGCACTACCTGTTGTGCTATTAACAATACAAGCCGACTCAGGATGAGCAGCATTAAACTTCTCTTCAAGCTCTCAGCTCCTTGTAAAATCCACTTGACACTTAACTGTATCTCTCAACTTTGTGGACTGATTTGCGTATATACAGTGGTGTTTTGGGACACTTCAGTCCAGCATACTGCTTTACTGGAGCTGAATTCAGTTTTTTTCGTTTTTTATCTCTCAACTTTGAAGCTCAAGAAATCTGGAAAAAGGCAACATTTATTTTGGGGGGGACAAAGCCAAGAAACTAGGGTCACATTTTAAACATTGCTGGTATAATCTTGGAAAGTTGCTAGAATAAAATGTTGTGTTACCACCATGCATTTCACTGCTAAGTCTTGAACCCTGGACCCTGTGTACTACAGTCAGAGCACCGTATCCTATGCCAAACCAGCTGTTTTTTGAAAGACAGGTAGACTTAAACTTAAATGGCTATCATTTAGTGGATTCAGTTCTCACCATAGCCCTCAACCTCTTAGCACAAAACACCTGGACAAAGCCAATAATGGGGGAATACAGCTCCCAAACATATTCAGTGAATTTAGTTCTCACCATAGCTCTCAACCTCTTAGCACAAAATACCTGGACAAAGCCAATAATGGGGGAATACAGCACCAAAAATAGGGACAAATTTCAAACACTGATCTTATAAACAGAACATTGCTAGAATAAAATGTTTTGTGTTACCATGCACTTTTTGAAGAATATGAAGTCTGAAATTCAAATGCCTGTCATTATTCAAAATCCAAAAAACCACAAATTTCACAAGAGCAAAAATATGAGGCAAAACCTTCACAAGTGGTGGTGGGTAGGGAATTCAAGCTCTTGCTACCTGTTCCCAAGGTACAGGGTTTGAGTCTAGCCACCAGGTATATTTCCTGAGTTCTCTCTAGCCACCAGGTATATTTAACTGGGGAATTTCACACACACACACACACACACACACACACACACACACACACACACACACACACACACACACACACACATACACCACACACACAATCTGAGCCCAGTTCATCCATTCAATGCTGCAAAGTTTGTTCAAAGCCCTTCCTTCAGTAAAATCCACATTCAATGCTGCAAGTTTGTCCTTCCTGCAGTAAAAGCCCATGAGAGCATGTCCTTCCCCTTCTGCAAGGGCAAGCTGCTACCCAGCTTGCAAACATTGCAGTCCGATCCCCTTCCAGTCTATGCAGTTGTAACTGCATAGACTTCTGGGATCTCTGCTGCTGAATGCTGCCTTCCTAATCTGGACTGCTGGTGAGACGATTTTGATTCTGTGCATATGCTCCAGACTGGTTCATCAGCAGTCCAGATATTGGGAAATGTCGCAAGTTTGCAATTTTCTGGGACTCATGTTCCTTTTATTTATATTTTCTTTTAATTTTTACAGCTGGGGGCTGCAATCCTGCAGCCCAATAGCATGAGCCACCGCAGCAGTCCACAAAAATCACAAAAACTGACAGGCCAAAGAAGAGCCATAAAGACAATAAAGTGGACTATTGAAGATAAGAAAGAAATTATATATTGTTGCAATTATGGAAAAAGCCCAGAATTTCCAGACACAAGATATACAAAATGATTAAGGGAGAAATTAGAGGAAAGAAAATACTTCTACAAGAAAAACTGTCAGAAGCTTCAAATAAAAATGTGTATTCATTAATACAACAAATTTGTGAAAAACAATATATAGATCAAGAAACTTTGATCTGTTTGGAAAAAGAAGCATCTGAGGAAGTGCAAAAAACAACAAAATCTAGAGATTTTTGAAAAGTATAAAAAAGAAATATGGACATGGGAAAGAAAGACTGATTTGATATGGTGCAATATTTATGCAAAGGAGAAAGCTAAATTAATCAATATAATGAAGGCAGCCCCAAAGATATTCAAAGAGAAATACAGGCAAAGGCATCCAGATACGGAACATTTCACAATAAAAAAATAATATCACAAAGAGGGAATGTAGAAAAGAAGGTGAGTAAAGTAGAAGTTAAGAAAAAATAAACGCGGAAGTTATGGAGTGCCTGCGAAGTGAAGGATTTGGTGTAGAAGACCTAACACAGGTTACCTCACCACATGATGGAGTGCATCCCCAAAGTAAGGAGAAGTAGGAAGATCTTGAGACATCTGAAGAAGAAATATCGACATGGGAAAGAAAAAGAGATTTAATATGGTGTAATATTTATGCAAAGGATAAAGCAAAACTAACCAATACAAAAAGAGCAGCATCAAAGATATTTGAAGAGAAATACAGACAAAGGAATCCAGACATGGAAAACTTTACAATACAAAAAATAACAAGACAAAGAGGAAAAGTAGAAAAGAGATTATTAATGGAGAAGTTAAAGAAATAGAAACTGAAGTTACGGAGTACCTGCAAAGTGAAGGATTCAGTGTAGAAAATCTAATTCATAAAGCACCACAGCAGGATAGACCAATGCATATCCAAATTAAGGGGACACTAGTGAAATGGGAAGCAATTAGTCAGGTGCTATACGCAGATATTTTGGAGCCTTCCACAGGAAACTAGGATAAGCATTCATTTGAAGCTGGACAGCAAAGGAAGGAACAGGAATCTTTGGAAACTCTGATGCAGTTAATGTTGAGGATTGATAGGTCAGTGAGTTCCCATATGACAGAGCAATGGATGGCACAGGATGAAATTGAAGAGAATGTGCCACATGAAGATGCTATAAAACTTTCTATAGAATGCCTGCAGGAAATGGAAAACAAAAATGTGTCCTCAGTTTAGATGAAAATGAGTTAAGAGAAGAGTTGCTTGATTTAATAGACATAGAAGATAGAGATGTTAAGGTCAATGAAATAAATAGACTGCAGAAGGTCAATAAAACTCAAAAAGTCAGAAGTTTGATAAAACAAATGAACACAGTAATTAGGACTGTCCATAGAGATCCATGCAATATAACAGAAGTAAACAGGATATATTACTGTGCAGCTAAATTAATAACTGAAAAAGCTCTACTACAAGAACAAAGGGTAGCGAGGGAAAGGAAAGGGAGAAACTGAATACCATCATGGAAATATCGAACAGAGAAAACTATAAAGTGATTAAGACACTTTTAGAGTGTTAAAGGAATATAGAAGATGGAACAGATCAATAAAAAACTAAGAAAGATAGATATGATAAAAGCAATGTGCAGTATTAGAACAGATCAGGATCTATCATGTACTATCTCAAATAAACTAAAAATCTCAGCACAGGCAGAAAAACTTAGAAGATAAGCAGAAAAATATAAAGGAAAAATACAAAATAAGGAATTTATTGATGACCCAAAAACGTTTTATAGAGAATTGGGAAACATGGTAAAAGAAATTGAAAGACTGTCAAAAAAAAAAAAAAGGAGAAATAGATACGTTTTGGAGAAGTATCTATGAAGATCCTGTAGAACAAAACAAAAATGCTAAATGGATAGAAGAAGTAAAGAAAAGAGTAAAAACATTAAAGGTACAGGATATGAAATGGGATGAAGTAACAGCCAGAGAGATTGAAACAAAGTTAAGAAAAGCCTCTGTTTGGAAAACCCCAGGCCTAGATGCAGTACCTAACTTTTGGCTAAAAGTATGAACATCTTAGCACGAAGATTTAGCCATGAGTAAGAACTATTTGTATGTATACCCCAAACAGACACCAACCTGGTTAACAACAGGAAAAACAATGCTCCTATTTAAGACTGAACCTGCAAGCTATCCTAAAAATTATAGACCGATAACTTGCCTTCTGACGACATATAAAGTATACTTGGGAAATGATGCTGACAGAGTTTATGTCATTTAGAAGAAAACTCAATTATGGCAGTAGAACAAACAGGCAATAAAAGAAAATCATATGAAACAAAGGATTGGTTGTTGTTAAGTAAGTCATAGTGGAGAACTGTAAAAGGGGAAGAATCTAAGTATGGCATGAATTGACTACAAAAAACATTTGATAGTATCCCACACTCATGGATAAAAGAGTGCTTAAAAGTGTAAAAGATACACCTTACACTGATTGATTACATTACAGTGACCACTTTGCAATTAAGCCATGATAAATGACAAATTATTATCCCAGGGATAAACTTTCAAAGGCAGATATTCCAGGGTGACTCTTTGTCACCACTGCTATTCTGCCTTGTCCTTAAACCATTAAGCTGTCTACTTAACAGCTTAGGCCATGGCTATAATTTGGCTTGTAGAAAACAGCAAAGTGTAGACTTCTCATCTTCTTTGTCGATGATTTAAAACTGCATAGCTCATCACATGAAGAACTGAAAGCAAACCTGCAAGTTGTATAAACTTTTTCAGATGATAAGAATGTCATTTGGTCTTGATAAATGTGCAAAAGCAACCTTTAAAGCAGGAAAACTGCAGCACCAGGAAAACATCAGTTTAGGACAAGAATGTGATATAAAAGAACTTGAGCAAGAGGGAGTATATAAATATTTGGGAATTGATGAAAGAACAACAATAAAACATGAACAAGTGGGAATAAAACTTAGTAAGGAATACTTTAAAAATACATAAATTAATCCTGGAAACAGTGTTGACATCTATGGAAAAAATCCAAGCTATAAACCAATTTGCTCTTCCTGTCATAACTTACCATTTTGGAGTGATTGACTGGACCCAAAATGTGTTGGATAGATTAGATAGGAAATCAAGAAGGATGCTTCATGCACACCAAATGATTTATAAAAATCAGTGCACACCAAGATTATATATTCCCCGTTCTGAAGGAAGGATGGGCCTCCTTGAAACTGATTACATGCATAGATCTGCAATCATGGGACTCCACATATATCTGCTGACTTCACAAGACCCAAATGTAGTGAAAGTTTTGAAACATGAGACTAAATCTAAGATGACTTTTCTGATTAATGTAGCAGAAGCATATTGGTGTCAAGCAGGAATGGAAATCAAACTAAAAGTAGATAAAAATCAGGCAGCAACTGCATATGCCAAAAAAACAAAAGAAAGAATATAAGGTGAAGGACCAGATGAGAAGGCAAGGAATGTGGAGGATGCATGAATATAATTGCAAGTACAGAAAACATCTGGAAGAACCTCATGTTAATTAATAACGAATGCAGGAATGGTTAAGGAGAGGCAAATTCAAATAAAGAGATGAGAAGCTAATATAGGTGGCCCAAGATAGTGGGTTGTGTACACGTTGGTTTACAAAGTCCATTGAACATGTGGGCAAAACAGACAAATGTAGGTTTTGTAAAACTGAACTGGAAAGAGTCACACACCTTCTTGCTGGGTGTGACATACTAATGGCAGAAGGATTGTATACTGAAAGGCATAATAATAATGTGGCAAAATTGTTTCACTGTGGATTGTGCAAATATTATGGTACTGAAGTGGCTGAAAAACACTGGGAACATGAGCCACAAAACATCATGGAAACTGATGAAGTTTACATTACATGGGATCACCCAATAGCAACAGTTCAAAAGATAGATGATAGAAAACCAAATATAGTGGTCCATGCAAAGAAGACAAAAGTAGCATTGATCATTGAAATTGCCACACCCAGTGACTACAGTATCTTGTGTACAGAGAGACACAAAGTCATAAAATATCAGGATTTGCAGGCAGAAATGAGAGCAATGTGGAAGAAAGATTCCCAGACAGTCCCAATAGTAATAGGAGCAATGGATCTTATAAAAAAGAATCTACAATTGTATTAAGATGTACTACCAATGGATGTAACTCCATACAAATTGAAGAACGAGTAATTACTGAGCACATTGTGCATGCTGCAAAGAGCATTTCTGGCTGACGTCAAAGACTGAAACAATACTAATTTCATGAACTTTAATTTTAATTTGACTTACGAATAGGGTCCATTCCCATCATGGTATTAGAAACCCAAAAGATGTGGAAAAATTAAAAAAGACAGAAACCAGAAGCCATTGCAAACCTTTTGGCTGACAGGTTCAGCTCAAATTTCTCCCACTGATAGTCCAACGGGAATACTACGTAACACGATCCCTCCAATCATTACTGAAGAACAGGTCTTTAATGCACTTTCCAAAGCCAAAAACACTACATCGATGGGCCCCAATAACATCCTGGGATGTTTAATAAATAGCATGAAACATGACTTCTCTGGTCCACTTGAATCACTTTTCAACTGCAGCCTTCAGTCAGGTTATGTGCTTAAGGAATGGAAGATGGCTGCAGTAATTCCCCTGCACAAAGGAGGTACAACCACTGATCCGGGTAACTTCATGCCCATAAGTCTTACCAGCCTCATCTCTAAGGTCATGGAAAGAATCATTATGGGCATGATAAATAAGGACATAGGTAACATGCAAACACTGGACCCATCATGGTTTGGCTTTATTAAAGGAAGGTCATGCCTATTAAATCTGGTGGACTTTTTTGATAGGGTCAGCAAAGCATTGTATGAAGGTAACAGTGTGAAAACAGTTTACCTTGACTTGGCCATGGCTTTAGATGCACTACCCCACTCAGGTATTATAGACAAGCTCACTAATTTAGGTACAAGCCCTTTTATCACCCATTGAATAGCCAACTGGCTCACTGATAGGACCCAGGAGGTCAAAATAGGTGAGGCCACCTCCACCAAGAGGCCAGTCACAAGTGGACTCCCCCCAGGGCTCAGTACTGGGCCTGTTCCTTTTTGTCATGCCTTTTTTTTTTGAAATGGAAGCAAATGTTGAAGGTTCATGGCTGACTAAGTTGCAAGCTGGGGATTATCATTAACTCCTCTGCTGACACTAGCATTCTTCAAGAAGGTCTATTTCTGACTAACAAGTGATGCCAAAGCAATGGTCTTAAACTCAATACTAAGAAATGCATAATTGTGCCCTTTGGGAAATCAACTGTCCCAGCTAATTACCATGTTGGTAATACACCCTTAAGAGTTGACCCAGTGGTCAGGGATCTGGGTATGCACGTAAACAGTAGCCCATGGCCACAGTAGTGAGGAAGTCATTTTTATGTTGCACAATCTATAAGTACAGACATGACATCTATCTCCAAAGAGGTCATTATCCCACTGTATTCCACCCTTATTAGACCAATCATACAGTACAATGCTCCCTTTGGTATGTACCTAACCAGGCATGTGCAGCAAAGAGAGCAACCTCAAAGGTTCCTTACATATCCATGGTTTTAAACAGCTGAAAAGGTTGTAGCATGCCATTTAAAAAACAAACAAATGAAAAAAAAAAAAAAAAAAAAAAAAGCAGCAAAAAGACAAAAGAATTTTTGTAGATGGGGGCTGCCTGCTGCACTTCTCACAGCCCTCACATCTATATATACACTGTGAGATATGTTGAACCTTGGGAGTAAGGGGAAAAGTTACTTATAACATACTTCATGCATCTTTTAATAGTAAATTGCTATTGCATTTGACAAATCAGGACTAAGTCTATTTATTTTATCACGTCAGAAGTCCATGAGTAAGGACTGATGCAGAGTCATGCCCCTGTTCTGAGTTTTGAGTTTGTAGATAGGGCATTATTTTTTAGTTCAATTGGCACTCTAAACAATAAAGACATGCAATTATTATATCACACTTTATATACCACTAATCATGATGTTTCCATATTCGAAAAGGAAATTCATACTAAGTGAAATACATTTACGGTACATAAAGTGAATTAAACATCCTTTGGCTTACTTATCCTACTGATGTATCTGGAACACACAAACCAAAAAGCATTAATAATGTTTTTTATCCTTATGTCTAATGTATTGAAAACAATGCAAGTAATAAAAAAGATATGATATTTTAATGTTACAGGGAACTTCCACCTAAACATCTTAAGGCATGACTCATATCCTGCTCTTTATTTTTTTTCTCTTTTGAGGTGAGACTCTTGTAGACCCAACAAAAGCATGAAAAAGTTTCTGTAATTTAAAAGCTAATGAAGTAGCTGGTGATAAGAGGCCTGTTTCATCAAAAGAGACTGTGACTCGGGGATGTAGAGTTTCCTGTTTCATCAAAAGAGACTGTGACTCAGGGATGTAGAGTTTCCTGTTTCATCAAAAGAGACTGTGACTCGGGGATGTAGAGTTTCCTGTTTCATCAAAAGAGACTGTGACTCAGGGATGTAGAGTTTCCTGTTTCATCAAAAGAGACTGTGACTCACGGATGTAGAGTTTCCTGTTTCATCAAAAGAGACTGTGACTCAGGGATGTAGAGTTTCCTGTTTCATCAAAAGAGACTGTGACTCAGGGATGTAGAGTTTCCTGTTTCATCAAAAGAGACTGTGACTTGGGCATGTAGAGTTTCCTGTTTCATCAAAAGAGACTGTGACTCGGGGATGTAGAGTTTCATCAAAAGAGACTGTGACTCGGGGATGTAGAGTTTCCTGTTTCATCAAAAGAGACTGTGACTCGGGGATGTAGAGTTTCCTGTTTCATTAAAAGAGACTGTGACTCGGGGATGTAGAGTTTCCTGTTTCATCAAAAGAGACTGTGACTCGGGGATGTAGAGTTTCCTGTTTCATCAAAAGAGACTGTGACTCAGGGATGTAGCATTTCCTGTTTCATCAAAAGAGACTGTGACTCAGGGATGTAGCGTTTATGACTATTAAAGGAGAATGGCAACAGTCTGCATGATTGCATCGTTGAGAGCTCTTAATTAAATACCTTTTCTTTATATGTGGAATGACTGAGTATCAATAATCCAAGATGGTTCATGATCGTTGATCTATATTGAATATAGAAATCTGCTCCTATTATGCATCTTGAAATTAGACTCTTTATTTGTAAGCTATCATTACTCAAATTTTGTCTATTTTTATTATTACCTCTAAACAATTTGCTCTGCAAATTGTTACATATTCATAGTCTTGCATATGTATAACATTTGAAATATTATCAGCCAGTTTACAGTTATATTCTGCCTAGATTTGTGTCACAATATTTGCTTAAAATATTGTTTACCTTATGTGTCATTTGCTGTGTAACAACAACTGATTTTTAAAAACAGATATTATTAAGGAGTACTTTTACAAGGTATTTTCTAAAATATGTAGTTTTCTGTTATTTGATTTGTCCTTAAAAACTGAGTAAAACTGAAACATGATTCCCGTAATCTAAATGATGAGCTTCTGGCTTAGTTAATTTTATTAAAAATATAATTACATTAAATAGATGAAGGATAATATACTAACATTCATCCTTTCAATAATATGGGTGGGTGCCTTATTCATTCATACCTGGATGAGGGTCATGAAGGTAGGGAATTGATTTTTGCATTAAGTGTTGCATGATTGTTGAAGATTTAGTGAGTATGGCTGAATTAAAATGGGCTGACTTGGAACGAAGACCATATAATGGAGCTGGTGATAAGGAAATGGAAAAGAGCTGAATGTTTAGCAAAGATGATCGATCTGCCATTATAGCTGTAGCACATGATATGTCAGGTTTGCAGAGTTAAGCATGTGTGACTGTTTTTGTTAATTTACACTTGCTATGCTCTGAGTCCCCTTTTTTAAGATTTCTTGCCATTTATTGCATTAATATTATCCCTAGCTGGAGTGAGGATATAAAGGCTTCTTTGAAAGAAAGCATACAAATGAAAGTACATTGATGGTCTTGATAGTGAGAAAGGGATGGATTAAGGTCCAGTGTGACTGAAAAAATATCACCTGATTCCCTGTACCTGGGCATGACTAGTTAACAGGAAGAAAATTCTAACAAACACTCAAGCTTTATAGCAGTACACTTTATTAATATATTTAGGTTACAGAATTAATTTGCATTCTTTATATTTAAGCACATTCAATTTTTTATTGTATTCATATGGTTAGATGTTGATGTGAGAACTTAAGATGATTTTCAAGACAGATCATGTAATTAGGCATGTTACACCAGAGCACGAGTTACACTTAGATTTGTGAGACATCACTCATTGGTCAACAGTATGATTATTTATGTATAATAGTATGAAGGCAGCAGCCAGCTGATTTATGGTCTACCTGGATTACATAGAAAATTAGAATAGTATGGGAAGAATTTTGTGCTTTAATATTAGGCATTACAGTGCAATATGAAACCAAATTATGTTAGATGTTTTAGTCCTGCTAGGTGCTTTAAAGGCAAACAGTAAACGAAGGCAGTCAGTACAAACTCACTGATTAGAGTATGAGTTTCTAGTTGACTCCCACACACTTTACAGTCTAGACGTTTCACTTAAAATGTGTAATTGCTACCCTTGCACCTAGACAGTTGATATTTAATGCACTGTTTATAACTGACAACAGCGGTTGCTGACTTGTTCAGTGATATTAGATGTAGATGACTTGTTCAGTGACACTAGATGCTCAGTCATACTAGAGGTAGCTGACTTGTTCAGTGATAATAGATGTAGCTGACTTGTTCAGTGACACTAGATGTTCAGTCATACTAGAGGTAGCTGACTTGTTCAGTGATACTATATGTAGCTGACTTGGTTAGTGACACTAGATGTAGCTGACTTGGTTAGTGACACAAGATGTAACTGACTTGGTCAGTGATAATAGATGTAGCTGACTTGGTCAGTGACACTAGATGTTCAGTCATACTAGAGGTAGTTGACTTGTTCAGTGACACTAGATGTAACTGACCTGGTCAGTGATACTAGATATAGCTGACATGTTCAGTCATACTAGGAGTAGTTGACTTATTCATTGACAGTAGATTTAGCTGACTTGGTCAGTGACACAAGATGTAACTGACTTGGTCAGTGAGATGATCTCTTCATATTTTAAGGAATATGCACTGCTACTTGCTGATAATACCACTCAACCTGGAAACGTCACAAATCTGGACAAAGCACATGAGAAATAGGTACAAATCTGTACGCTGACCAACATACAATTTGCATGCATAATTATGCAATCCCACCCACTCCAATGGGATTGTGGGTGTCCGCAACCAAAATGCAGATCAGAAATAGAGAGCCTAGAAGCTCCTTGAATCTAGCTGAGAAACACAGACGTGAAGACAGGAGGTGTGATAGCCATGAAAAGCCTAGAAATGAGGTGGAGGAAACATTGTAGTGTGTGTGTCTGCATTGATGAGACCAAGGCTGCTCTTAATTTTGAAATAGGTAGCCATACTCTGGAGATTCATACAAAGCATATAACAGCCAGGGAGAGATCTCCCCAGTGGGCTAGTCTGAAAAGAGAAGTAGATAAACAGAAGAAATAAGTAAAGACAGACAGACACTCTTGCACATGACACTGACTCTCTAGATGAATATTGCTGGCTCAAAGCTAAACTGCAAAATTGAACAAAGGTCTTGATTCCTCCCACTCAGGAGGCAACAGAAGAGCAAACTGATGTAGATGGCTTAGAATAAATATCAGTCTTTAGTTTAAGCTTTATAACTGCATCTCATTAGAAAATATGGACAAAAGTATGCATGGACTTGGAGAGACTATAATTTCACAATTGCAGAAATACAGATGCTGGTTTTAATGGACTCGTAAAATCTAAGTTACATATTTCAAAGTAGTTGACTGTATACAGTCAAATGTTACAATCGTGTCAAGTCAAATGTTATAATCAGCTCAATACAAAGAGAACAGGGAATTGTATAATGTTATCTGTTAATCTGCCATCAAAGATAGTTTAATTTTAATCATTGCTACTTTACTTTTTAGGATTGTTTGTAGTTTTATGTTGATAGGTTCATAGTTGTGTACTAGGAGGATGATGATAACTGGGACCTTTTTAAGCCTAGCCATTTATCCCAAATCACTGATAAGTTCTAGTACCCTTGTTAGTGTAACCAGGGGAATGGTAGATAAAACATTTACAAGCAGGGGCCTTGGAGATGAATCATTTCTATGCTGGTTTTGTCCATTAGTGACATAAGTGCCAAACCAGAGGTAACTTGGTTAGGGAGAAACTCTGCTTCACATAGATGGGGAGCCTATTCCAGAGAAGGGGTAGTCTCTAGGATATTTGCATGTCTCTTGTTGTTGTCTTTTTGTATGGTTCATGTATTTTCCACTTGGCCCTAAGGTGGGAGATTGGATACGAACCTTGGATGCCAACAATACTGAAAAAGGTTATGCATCACTCTACTGCATTATGATCCTGGATATGGTAACAAGAAATAGGTAACCATTATTATTATTATTACTGATTTGCCTTAACCACACCAATAACACCAATGGTATGTAATGTAGAGGGTGGGTGGTGAGGGGCATAGATCATACTGTATGAGAGCTAATATTTAGACTTATTACTTTTTCAGAACAATGTAGGAACCTGAGACAGATCCAGCTAGATGGGGGAGTGATTAACTTACTGTCCACATAACAAGAGAATGCCAGCAAGCTGAATTTGACCTTACAGTAGGCTGTGATCTGCCCAAAGGGAGTGTTCCCTGTCTTAAGGTTATGAGCCTGGAGTCATCATTTGAAGAGATGGTTGATCCTGGGGTAATCAGATAAATAGGGAAATTGACTTTTGCTACCTTTGGAACAAGCAAAACAATACACAGGCTTTAGTGGACAGTTTACAATTTATAACATGAGACACTGTAGGAATTTCTAAGCTTATTAAGAGGAAAAGAGAAACACAGACATTAAAGAGGGCAAATGGATGCATAGCCTTGATGAAGGAAATAAAATGAAAAATTAAAGTCATGAGTAAATTAAGAGACAGAAGCTTTCCAATCAACTACATGGACTATGTGAAAGGTGAGGGCAGGAGAGGGGTAACAATATTATTTCACCACAGAGTGAAAGCAACTGCAGAAAAGCTACTTTAGTACACCACTGGTAGATTAATTATTTGGGTGGGCACTATTGAAGGAAGGAGTTTGCGCTGACTAATGTGTACTTGCCTAACATAGATGATGAAAGTTTTTTTTTTCTCTTGCTTCTTTCAGGTCTGGAAGACTAATGTCCTAGCAGGCTATTTTAAGATTATTGGAGAAACTTCATTCTCACTCTTGTCTTAGTGATGGATAGACTTATGGGATGGAAAGAAACACCCCTCTGTGCACTTAAAGTATTAAAAAGAGCTATGCCTTTAGTCGCCTATCTGTGGGGTCCATCAGTGATATTTTCTGTCAATATCTTATCTTATTTTTGCTTTAATGATTTCTTTCTTCATACGATATCCTGAGTAGTGGCTTTGGTGATGGATTATTCATTTAATTTGTATTACAGCTATATGAATGATCAAAAATGTGTTTGTGCTTTTGACTTTTTATGCATCATCAACCTGTCCCAGTGGAATATCTCTGTCATCAGATCTGCTCAATCCACTATTTCCTCTTTGTTTATATTGATATATGAATTAAATTGTCTTGTTGCAGTCTTCCTTTTCTTAGACACTTCTTCATTTGTGCTACATTGATCCTTTAATTTTGTGATTCAGGCATCATTTTTTTCATGTTTTCTAGGTACAAACGTTTGCAGCAAAGTTAATTTTTTTTCTGCACTCTTCCTTCTTTGTTACTCCTGAGACACTTTCCTAATATTCTGCATTTTTTCCCAAGATCTTATCTATAGTGTAATGTCCAGTTAATATCTACAGTACTCCTATTACCTTAGAAAAGTGAAATTGACTTCATTTTCTTTCTTGCAAGTATCAGCATTATGTAATAGTTCACGATCTACTTTTCATTCATGTATGTATGATTCTAATATTGCATGGAAATAATTACTTAGAATCACTTGATTGGAAGTGCATGAGTTTTTCACTTAACCTTCCCTAAAGAGTAGTTAACCTTAAGTAATAAAGGTATGGATTGCTCACAATTATGTTTACATCTTTCATATACTAGAAATAATCATTACATGTTGTCTGTTTTAATTTCCCTGTATTTCTCAAGCTCTTCTTTGTAACTTTTGAAGCATGACAATGCAGAAGTATATCTAGACGCCACTGTACAGAGTCTACACATATCACATTTACATTTTTACAAATGTTCAGCTGAATTGCTCAGTTCAACATTTATTACAGAATTTCATATTAATATCATACACCTTGTTTAGGTGCTATTAAAAACAATGTATTATATCTTGCATGTATATCTCCTTGGCAGTGCATCCACTGTTGTAAATATAATCTTTGGCAAATGAAAGAAATGTATTCACGTCACATATTTTGGTGTTCATTTTTAATCTTTTGTCAAAATATTCATGTGAAGTATGCCATTAGAATATTATATTACCTGTCAATTGATATACATTGCATTAATTCTGGCACACTGACAGCAAACTTAAATGAAGGAAAAATGCCCAAAACTAGCCAGATCGCAACAGGAAAACTGTCATTTTGTGAACAGTAAGCTCAAGCAAAAAAAAAAAAAAAATTCCACTAACTTGCAGATATACTTTGCCTGCATTGTAATTATCTTACCCAGGGATTCAAAAAGAACTTCACCACTGGAGGTAAGAGCTGCAACCAAAATGGACAGTTTATAGGATATGGGAAATTGAGATTCAGAGACATTTTAGCTACGATGATGAAAGACCTCATTATCAAATAATTTGCATGTCTCTGAATTGCCTTTTACTGTGAGAGTCAATTGGCACTTTCCTGTGGTAGTGTTGGCAAAGGAAGCTTTCCATTCACTCCCCCCACAGACGTACACATATTCAAAATGCACACAGAGCTGGCCTTAGCAACTGTGGGCCCTGATTTGGATCATTTTGGTGGGTCCCCACATCTGCCCCTCATCCACCACCCCACTGCTCCCATCACTTGCTAGCTTCTAAAATGTAAGATTATTTTAGATTAGATGACAAGAACACATGCTACTACTGTGTATTAAAATAAAAGAATGCATTTCTCTATTATTATTTTTTATGTAAGATGTTAAAACAGAAGTTAACTACTGGACTCCTGGATTACACTACCAGTCCAACATCTCCTGTAGTTTGTCCCTCAGAGCCTGATTGATTCATTCAGATGTAAGGGGCCTGTTTGATTGACCCCAGAGGTCCTTTGTCTACATGGTGTGTCACTAGATAGGTACACCCTGGCTTACCAGTAAACATGTTCCCAAATTCTATAGTACTGTCTGGATCTCCTGAACCTGGGTGGTAGATAGCTGCACAATTCCCTCTTGCTCCCCCTCATCTTTTTTATTATAATTTATTGTATTTTTATGTCTTTCTCTCTTCTTTCCTGTCTTGCCATCATTTGACACAGCTTTACTCTCCATCACACCCCATGCTTACCGATAGTCCACGCTGCAGCTACTTTGTTCTTTATAAATAATTTTCTCCACAGAAACCTCATACTATATGAGTTATATAGCAGTGGACACATACATTTTCTTATCTATTGTGCTACTTATTTTCCTGACTGAATTCTTGCATCATGTCTAATTATAATTGTGATCATTTATGATATGCAGACTTCCTGATTTATACTTTTCTGCACACTTGCTCTTACATTACCGCCATTGCATTAAGATTGATTAAAGTGTATTGTTTCTTTGGTTGCTTTCCACTGAGTTACTATTTTAATGCTTAAAACAAAGTGAATCTTTTTTCTGTCCACCTCTGCCTCCCAGCACATTTACCACATATTTCATTTCTCTGGGTTTATTTTGCTCCTGCCTGAGACTGTAACAAGCACATCTCTACAGCAGTGCTGAACTGGTACCATTCTATCACACATCTTGGTAATAAGACGTTATCTCACATCACAGTATATGCATTTTTTATGCTTACTAATAATAGTTTTCATAGTTGGTTCTTGTGCCTTTATTCATTAACATCCATTCACAAACACCATATCAGCAAGAGAAACAAAATAAATCAGTACTTGTGTATCAGTCTTTACAAGAAGCCTGATCTTATCTTCAGATACAGTAATGGGAGTGGTGCACAAAACCAGATGGTTAATCTGACCATCTTTGGGTGGAAAACCCCTTTGAGCACTCAGCAACAGCAAGTGACCTTTATGGGAGTATAAGCAGCTAACACTGTGAACCATACTACAGGCATGAAGCTACAGTTACTAATAATGCTGTACCTAATACTACTACACTTGTATGTGCTATGACAGCAAGACCTCAGTAGGAAAATGCCTTGCTCTTTGTTGTAGTGTTTCTTTGACAAATCTCTGGGTCATGTAAACCATAATGCACCTGTCTTAGCCTAGAGTGAGGGATCGGGGTCTTGTTGGGCTAAATTTGTCCAATTTGGCAGCTGGTTGTGTATATACACACACACATACACACACACGCACACACTCACACACACACACGCACGCACGCAAGCACGCACACACACACACACACACACACACCAACATGCCTCTTACCTGTCTTTTAGTCTACAGAATATCCTGAACATATCTTCTTAGCTTTGTTCCTGCCCTTTATTAATCACACATCATTACAGTCAGTCAATAATGACAGATATTAGAGTTTAATTCTTCTTACTGTTCTTAAAGTGGGGTTGATTCCCCATTTTTATTAACCTTATTATGGACCATGGGAGGACAATTTTGTTTTTTCTTCTATCTATAACAATTGTTGGTCCCTCTATGGGTGATTCCTTGACGCCACTATGATTTTTTGGACTGATGCTATGTATAGATTAAATTAGATTTTATTCAGTATTTGCATACAACCACTGCATTTTTAACGTTTACCATGAACTATTCAAATGATCAGGTTAATTATTTGGATACTTCTCTTTTCAAAACTAGAAGTAGAAGTTGTTTTGAATCCTCCATATTTATAAAACCAGTCTATTCTAATTCTTTATTACATTTAAGTAGTTGGCATCATATTCATCCAAAAAGGTCCTTGGTCAAGGGGCATTGTGTGGGACTTTCACAGATGGTCTCATATGATGAACAGTTTAATCAGGACAGTTTAAAGCTTAAGCTTATGTTTGAAGGGTGAGGTTAACCCCCTGTTTTTCTTAATGGAATATTTCAGGAGGTAAAAACAGGGAGACAATAAGGTCCTTTTTGTCCTTTGCTAGAAAAGGGTTGTCAGCATCAGATGAATAACCCCCTGGTCAATTGTATTAAGTCACAAACTCATTACAATAGGGCTTGATTCTTACTTATAATTTGGATTTTTTGACATTAAAGGTTTTGTGCAAAAGAACTGGAACATTTTTTCTTTCAACCAAGAACATTTAAATATTGAAGGTCCTGTCCCCATGATTGTGTATAAGAAGGATACCTATTTTAAGCCTCTAGTAGAAAGGACAGGTCCCTTGGAGAGACATGAGGATGCTCGGCGCAAGGCTCAAACCATCCTTGCGTCGAGCATCCTCATTACAGATGGTGCAGCAGCACCATATGAATATGTATGAGGGCGAGCCACCGCACCCTCGACGTGCACAGGAAACGTGTGTGAGTGCAGGGGGCATGTAAAAGTGCTCTACGAAGGTGTAAACATGCCCCAACAGTTGCACAACCTACTATGCTTACTATTAGAGCCTGCCTCTAATAGTAAGTCAGTAATTCAGTGTCTGTGGATATTGAAATGTATGCTAAGCATACAAGATTGTCCACGAACAATGAAATAAAATTGAAGTAGTAAACACACAAGCACGTAGTGGAATGTTGAGCCCTGTCCCTAGAACTTTTACAATTAGATCCTCCGTGTCCCTATTATACATTTGTATCGCTGCAATATCGAAAGTGTAAGCAAAGCTCAGCATGGCTGCACGTCGCTGCCCTCCGCCAAGCGTAGCTTACACATCAAAATTATTCAAATAGAGAAAAACATGCAGAATCAACGTAAACGTCAATAGTGTAGTGTTTAGAGCATCTGCCTAATGAACAGGCATTCACGGTTCGAGTCCAACAATAGCACATATAATTTTCCATGTGGAATGAATGTCATTTTGCTGTAAAACCGACATAAGAGTATCACATGAGATGTTTAACTAAATGCCATTCAATCAAAGTGGTACTGTCATAATGAATAAGGCACTAGTAAGCAGGTGTAAGCACAAATAAGCAGCAGTAAACATATATAAGTACCAGTAAGCAAGTCTGAGTGCACTTGTGCAGGCGTAAGCAGTGCCCAGCATAGGAAATGTATATAAGTATGTACAGATATATATATATATATATATATATATATATATATATATATATATATATATCTATGTATATATATATATATGACGAATGAACGTTGTAACAATAAAGCATACAAAAGGAATGAGAAGGGAATCAACAGCAACCCCAGTATTATATAGCGCTGTCAGCATATGTCATATCAAGCTGGTCAGGAGTGAGCAAAGTACTGCCACTCACACCACAGGCAGGATATTGCCAGTGGGAGTAAGATGGTTGATCTGTTAAGTCTACTTTACAATCAGACGGTAGTCCCTGGTGGGACTACCCAAAAATTGATAGGATGTTTCGCCATCCGACCATTACACAAGCAAGGGCAGGTATGTTCAAGGACTAAATGGTGGGAGAGCCTGCAAATACATGGGTTGGGACACCATACATGTAGGGCCCCAACGCACGGGAGAGGGCAATGTGTGGAGGTGTGTCATGGCTGCGATAGCGACTGGACAGTGGATGGTATGTGTATATGTTGAACTCAGGTGGGGTGGAAGAACTACGGGTATGAAATTATGGATCCAGGAGTGTCAGGGTAGGATGGGCTGATTCTAACTGGACTGCCTCGTGGAGGTCAGCGAGTTCATTATAAGTATACATGCATACACATATGTATACATCTGTATGTAGAAGTACATTCTCTAACACATTCATTCCGTTTGCAGACATAAATAACATGAATGTGGCCTTACAAACCTTGACAGTAGATAGAATAATAGGTTGTGCATAAGAGGGATGAGACAAAACTGCTAAAATGCAGAAGTGTGTACAATGTCCGGAGTCAGTGCTGTGCTGAAAAAATCAAATGTGAGGACTTTCCCACACATGGAATCATTCCTGTGATCTGCTTGCTACGGCAATGCCAGTTACTAAACCTGTCTATTTGTAAAGGAATTACCTCAAACTCGTACATAATTAGGCTACCATGCGTAACGCGTGTGTTACCACATAGGCATATGTATTAATTTATTGTAGTGTCATGTTAACGGGAGTAAGGATATAATGAAGCATAGAGTCTAATCTTGAAATAAAGACATACATGTCCCATGTGGGACAACCCAAAAATTGCGAATAGTGTCCTTTTGGTTGCTCATGTTACCAATGTTCATGGACTAAAAGTTTGGGATTTCTGAGTATACGTGGAGGGAGTTAACTGATGGGATGGGTCTACAGGAGTAGGGAGTGGCCAATGTGTAGTGGTGTGAATACACCGTGAATCCAACTGGAGAATGAATGAATATAACTATATATATATATATATATATATATATATATATATATATATATATATATATATATATATATATATATATATATATATAAAACTATATATATATATATATATATATATATATATATATTTGTATATAGTAATGCATATATATATATATATATATATATATATATATATATATATATATATATATATATATATAGGTTCATAGGTTCATAGGTTCATAGGTTCATACTAGGCTATCTGCCCAAGGGCATTTATAAGCCTAGCCCATAGTTATGTGGCTTTCGCCACCCCTTTAGTTTGAATAAAAACTATGCCTATCATTTTTCTGTGCCTCTGTCAAGCAGTGACACTGAAGTAATCCCTGGGGTATATCTGCGATCTCCCATCCATTGGTCAAGATTCCTCTTGAACAAGGCCAGCGAGGTGCTCTGCCTCACATGTACCGGGATTTTGTTCCACAGCATAGGGAGTCTCTGGGTGATGAATCTGTCCCTCCAGCACGTTCTATTTATAACCGTGTCAAGGTTTAAGTCTCCCGCCCTTGTGGTTCTGAGGGATCTAGATTTTTTGAGGTGAAGCATATTCATCAAATCTGGGTTTGACATGGCCTTATATGTCAGGCACAGGTCACCTCTGAGCAAGCGGTATGAGACTGAATAAAGCTGGAGTTCTTTCAGTCGGGCAGCATAAGACATATTTTTGAGACCCTTTATCCTTTTGGTGAGGAACTTTTGGGGCCTTTCAAGCTGCTTCAGGTGTCTTGTCAGATACATTCCGAACGGGGCATTGTACTCAATCATAGGTCTAATGAGTGATGAGTACAGGGGGACGATGACCTCCCTTGATCTAGATGTGAATCCCTTCATGATCAGGTGGGCGATATAGAAGGTTTTCCTAACTACTTTAGCAACATGAGTGTCAAACGAAAGACTACTGTCAACTTGGGTCCCCAGATCCCTGATGACTTTTTCTGTGCTCAGTGGATTGTCACCTATATGGTAGCTAGGGGTAACCTTGTTTTTCCCGAAGGGTATGACTATGCATTTTTGGCGTTTAACTTCAGGCCATGGCTCTGGCACCAGTTATCTGTTTCTGTGAGGCCCTTCTGGAGGATATCTGTGTCAGATGTGTTTTCGACTATGGCCCAGTTTGCAGTCATCTGCAAACTTTGTCAGCCATAACCCTCCTGTGTTTGCTTGTACTTCAGAAAAGTAGATGCCGAACAAGAGTGGACCCAGGACTGAGCCCTGTGGGACACCACTTGTGACAGGCTTTGAGTCTGACATGGCTCCAGCAACTCTGACCCTGTGGGTTCTGTCGCTAGCCAGTTTGCAACCCATCTTGTGATGTATGGGTTTACATTCAAGCTGATGAGTTTTTCGATGATACCTGAGTGGGGTATTGTGTCGAAGGCCTTTGCCAGGTCGAGGTAGGCTGTATGGACTGCCTTTCCCTCATCAATGGCCTTGGTGACTGTCTCGAAAAAGTCAACCAAGTTTAAGAGGCAGGATCTGCCTTTGACAAAGCCAAACTGGGTTGGATCCAAAGTCTGCAAGTTCCCTATGTCTTTATTTATGAGTTCCATTATGATCCTCTCCATGGCTTTGCAGATAAGGCTTGTCAAGCTAATGGGGCGGTAATTTCCAGGGTCTGTGGAGGCACCGCCTTATGAAGTGGGACCACAGTCGCGGCGCCACTCCTTGGTACGTATCCTGAGGTGAGGCTAAGATTAAACAGCTGTCCTAACTGTGGGTTTAATTCCTCGTTGAGTTCATGAAGCACACAGCCGGGAAACCATCCGGTCCCATGGATGCTGTGTTTTTGCCTTAGTGAGGGCAGTTCTCACCTGGGCTGGAGATGTTTGGGGGCTACAATCCTCTGGAATAGATATCTCTCCTTTTGGGGAGGGGGAGAAGTTTGCACTGAACCTGTCAGCCAGTATGTTAGCAATGTGTGTAGGTTCAGTAATTTTCACATCATTTTGAACTAATTCTGAGCATATCTGGGAGTTTCCTCCTAGGTTTCTAACATAGCTAAAGAAGGCCTTATGATTGTCTTTAGAGTCCTTGGCGATTTTTCTCTCAAAATTTGCCTTTGATGATTTTATGAGAGCTCTTAGTTTTTTACTTATAATGATCAAAGGTGTCTTACCTTTCAAGGATTTTGCTCTGTCTTGTAGTAGCTTCCTCCTTTTGTTGTAGAGTTTGTTTATGGCTGGGGTCCACCAGACTGGACGCTTGCCTTTGGTACAGAGAGTCTTAGTTTTGTTTGGGATTGCCTGATCCATGCAGTCCTGTAGGTGCTGGTAGAAGGAATTTGTAAGTGATTCAGCGGTTTGAGTAATGTTTACCACTGGCTCAGGGGCCTTAAAGGAGACCACACTAGTTTTTAGAAGTGTGAAATCGGCTTTTGAGAAGTTTTTCACTGTGGTCTTTTTTGTTTCAGGTGGCGGCATGAGGACCTCCAGCGAGATTAGTTTATGATCTGATCTTACCACTGAGGGGTATACTTCGGTGTTGAACATTTTGATCCCATGTTCGTGATGATGAGATCAAGTATGTTTTCACCTCTTGTGGGGATGGTGACTAGTTGTTCCATGGCATTTGAGTTTATGAACTCCAGGAATCTTTGGGTTAGAGTGTTCGGGCTTGAGTAGTGTTCCCAGTCTATATTAGGGTAGTTGAAGTCACCTAGTATGATGGTGTTTGAGATACATTTATCCCTCCAATGTTTTCAGGAAGGCCATGTGAGGTTCCTGAGTTTGAGAGGGTGGCCTGTAACATGCTACAAATTGCAGAGCAGTCTTGCCTATGGTTAATTGCACCTGGATGGTCTCCGATGCATCGCGTTGCCACCAACCTTGAGGTGTGGGTGTCCTTTATGAATATGGACACCCCCTCCTTTCTTGGTGTTGTCCGGATTTTGGGGCGAACGCATGATATGAGGTGAAACCTGTTAGTGCTGGGGTGCTCTCAGGAGCCTTGAACCAGGTTTCTGTCACAGCACAGACATCGATGTTCTCCATATTGAGAAGGGCCTCAGTGCGTGCATCTTGAGATTGAGACTTCTGGCATTGAGCAGCATTACCCTTAGTTTTTTCCTTTTGGTGTTCTAGGGTGGTAGGTTTAGAATTTGAGCCTTGCCTAAAAAGGCACTATGGGGTGGCAAGAGCCTTTGCCAATATCCGAATCCCAGGGTGACAGGTGCAAGCCGTCCCTCAAGCAGCGTGGCTTGTCCAGCATGTCATCCCAGGCAGACAGACATTGGATCCCCTTTGAATGACACCAGAATTTAAGCCAATTATTAAAGCTGATCATCTTATCACTGTATTGTGGCATCATTCTAGGTGAAGGTAGGATACTGCTCAAGGTCAGGGTCATACCTGCCTGGGCTACATAATCAGAGAGCTCCTCGACGTCCCTTTTCATGTAGTCCAAGGAGGTACGTCTCAGGTCGTTGACACCAGCGTGGACAATGACTGAGTCGTACTTGTACCTGCTGTTGAGAGACCTGAGTGCTTGCGTTATGTGGCGGATTCTAGCGCCCTACAGGCAGCTTACTGTGACCTTCTCCTTACTCAGTCTGGTACATGTATATATATATATATATATATTTGACTGTAAATATACACGTGTATATAGCTAGGATATGATACAGCAGTTATGAATTACATGTTCACAGGCCATGCATATGGGGGTGAGGGGTCCAATCAACAAACGTGTAACATGTAGCATCAACCCCCCCAGCTAGGCCGGTAAGATATATAGACACACAATAAAAGTAAACACACCACTGCTTCCCAGACCACTGGCAGGATACTACCAGTGGGAGAGACCTGCCAGGTCTAATCTTGAAACAAAAACATCAATGTCCCTTGTGGGACACCCCAAAAATTACTGGTCATTGGAGTCAGTCCCTGTAATGATTCATCAAACTAGGCTGTAGACTTACACGGACCAGTAGGTTGTGCAAGCCTGATAACCCATGGGTCGACACAATGTACGACATGTGTCCCAACACACGGAGAGTGGGCAGTGTGTAGTGGTGTGTTTATACCCCACCTGTACCCACAGTAAGGATAAGTGCTGTAGAGGAGGGGCAGGTGGTGGAACTATGGGTATGCAATTATGGGCCTAGGTGTGCAGGTGTTGGCTGGTACAGTCGTATTAGGACCGCCCCGGGAATGTAAGTAATATGCCGAAATGGGCATAGTTTATGCCCATACCTCTCAGCCCCTAAGAGCAAATACACTGGACAGGACATAAACCACTGGGGGAACAAATAGGGAGGACAGAAAGCACATATTCCACTTACAACCTTAGAAAGATGATAGAATAATAGGTATGCAGGAGCATGACTCGGCTGAAGAATGTGGGTTTCAAAACCCAATTACTTCTTTGTATTGAATGGCGTCAGTTCCCATGTATTAGCCAGATGGGTGCAGATTGTAAGAGGAATACACCAATAGTATGAATCAAACTTTGTACAGGCCGTGGATTCCGTACAGTCGAACGGCATGCTTACCCTAACGGGCAGCCATTCCTGATACTGTAGGTATGCAATCCGATGTAATAGGCATCACAAGGTAATATCATAGTCCTCATTCCCACCTGGGGTGTGAGTGTCAGATGCAAACACCAAATGCAGTGCATTTGCAAGTGTGGGAGCAAGCGGGTGTAAGCCTGTTTGGCTGCCGGTATGCGAGTATCACACAGGTGAAGTAATGTAGAGGCTAACTTGATTGTAAGAAACTGTAACCAGAAGTTAGCATTGCTTAGCTCTGCACAAACCCACGCACACCCACTCATAACTGCTTTAAAATGCCTTAATCATTCCGTATCCAACAGCTTTGTTCTGCCCAGCTGCAAAATAAACGGCCTCTGAAGGCTTAAAACCAGGACCCTGCACACCACAGCCAATGTGATTAACCACTAAGCCATGGCAGATATACAGACATTGGATGTTATCACAAACATATCATCCAGCACAGTCATTCAACAGTATAGGAAATGTATTCCATCATGTAGATGTATGTGTGTGTGTTTATGTCCAGATATAAATACATACATATATATAGATATTTCAAGAGCATCCCATGTGACAACAAAACATTAAAAAGGAATGAAAAGGGAAACACCAGCAATGCCTGTAGTATGTAGTGGTGTTGTCCTATGTAATATCAAGACTACCTCAGACAGACATGTGTCATTAATATACGCAACATTTGTACATTGGCCAAATACATCACTCTGTGCATTTTATTTACATTAACACAACAGTTCCTGTCCAATCATTATGTGAGAACAGTACTCTTGCAAGGTGCTGTGTGCGACATCATCATCATGAAAAAGGTAAATGGGGTAACCATAGAGGGACCAGTAGTGTTGTGTGTACAATGGGGTCATCTGCATCATGTGTACCTGGAACCTTTAGGAGTCATGTGCATACCAGGATTGTGTGCCTGAGAGACAGTGGTGAGGACAACTGGAGTATGTTGTGATGCAAATTAAAAAGGTTACATGTGTCCAGTAGACACGTGTGTGAAATGGACAGCTATGTATGGGGCAAATGTTGTTCTAGGAACAGATTGACCTATGGTTCCATAGGGTGAGAGTGGGATGTGGGGGAAGGAGAGTAGGTATGCTCGTGGAGGATAGGTTGGGTAGGATGACAGACAAGACAGCATAGAGGGTCAGTATATAACACATGTGGGGGGATGCACCTTGGATGGGGAGGGGTGTTTGGCAGTCACAAGCCCATGAGCACCCGGATGGAAACAGTGAGATGGAGGTCCCCACCCATGGGCAGCCACCACTGCACCAAAACAGCCACAAAGGTGGCTGTGCTGGGGGCTGTCTAGGAGGGGCAGGCTCACTCTCTAAATGTGACACTCTGCCCTCAAGCTGGCGTATCTGGCCTCGAACCTCCTTATTGAGCCCCCTACGTACCACGTCTGGGACTGTACGACAGCAGACAATTTCCTGTCTGGACCTGCTCCCAGGGGGACAAGCCCCATCCTCAGTGGCGGATCCACCAGAAGGCGGTGCAGAGCCAACAGAGGTGGAGGTCCAAGGCTGGGCCCCAGATGTGCTGGTGACCGGTGCCATGGCCAGCTGAAGTGGGACAGGAGGTATTGCCGTGACCTCCAATCCCATACAGCCTATGGTGTTGCAGTTTTAACACAGATATGGCTTAGTAATAGTTAACAACATTCAGGATTACTTATAACAGCATGCATAGATATGACCATCAGCCCAACACAACAGATGGCATACATTTGCAGAGGGGGCACAACACATGCATATATACTGCATGACATCTGTACAAAGTGTAGAAGACTTGTGACTGCAGCTATGAACAGTGGTCCATTATTGGCATATCACTGTGAGAACCTCAGACAGTGACTGTCATACCACTGTTTCATGTGAACAACGTAGACGCAAGTAAACAAACTGGTGAAACAGGCTTGCAACGAGATGGAAAACCCCACAGCACTGAATTCCTTAACGCAAATTTATTAAACAATACACAGCGTTTTTGCTACTCAAATGTGGTAGCTTCTTCAGAGGAAGTTCAACAACAAACAACAAACTGTTTCATGTGACATATGTCCAATCAGGGATGAGATGGCAGTAACTCTCATCACTATCACCATGTACTGACTGCAGTCCTCACACTATGTTTCTGCAGTTCACAGATGTGTGTTCAGTGAGTAACACAAGAAACAAATGGTTCCACACGCTAACCAGTCCACAGATGACCCTACAGATGGGGGTTCCCTCACAAACAGAGCACTGTCTTGTCAGTTTTAAAACATGCAGAATAGCCATTACCACAAAAAACTTGTTAAACTGGCAGTAGTCTCAATGAAGTATAGCTACACTTACATGCTGTAGTCATGTCTGGCAAATCACCGTCCTGACTTTAGGCTATTTTCCACTGTGTATATTGTTTGAGGAATATCCAGTTATCATCTGTGATGCTGTTTACCAAACACCAGATCCAGGTTCTACTCACAGCGACTGTCATGAGCAAACACCAACATGATGTTCCTAGATATTGTACTGTGTTTCCGTGCGATTGGCTATGGGAACATCACCACAGCTGTTCCACATTCAATCAGCTAGGGCTGGACTGCAATAGGTGCAGAGGCCATCACCTGATCATGACCATCACTTACAAAATACAAGCTGCTGCTGAGCAGGTGTACAAGTCCATGTCCACTAGAGAGTGTGTGGGAGGGACAGACAAAGGCAAAGTACATCGGAGAAGGGCTTGGAGACTAAAACCTAAGCATCATCTGTCACACACCTACCAGTACAGGGGTTCAAACCCCTGACTGATTAGCCATTACTATTACAAGTGCATGCAGTTACTCCATGTGCCACATAGCTGACATGTCGATGTGCTGTAAGAACATATATGTGTGCTGGTGAGCGACATCTGCAACAGAGATATAGTAGACATTCATTAGGTGTAGCACACATGGCTGTCCACATAAATGGATGTCATTGTCAACACAACCATACTCTCTAAGGGACTCAGAAACATTGCCACACTTTGCCAGTCTCACAAATACACTTCCAAACTACTTAGTTTGCCACACTGCAGTAATGCACAGGTACTACATGCACCACAGGGGATATCCTGAGGTTCTATGGGCTTGAGCATGTGAACATGTCTGACATCAGTCGATATGCCAATGGGAGTTATACTGGGTATGACTGTGGTTGGGAGCATCATATCCCACATGCAGACTCAAGGTGCCAGCACTAACATGCATGTGTGCATTGCTTCATGGGTGTGTAGTGGTTAGCTGTGCAAGATGGCTGTACATTGCTGGGTGAGGGGTAATCCTTGGCATCACGCCACCCAACAATGGTGTGCAGTGAGGTTCAGGGGTGTAGTGTCTGCAATGTCCCACATAGATGGGTATTGTATGAACTGTCCTGTCATCCTGGTTATCATTGTGCATTGCCATTTCTTTGCAATGCATGCCATGTCTGTGTTTGATAGTCCTTGACATGGGCATTGCCTGGGATGTGCATGTCTCACAATAATGTACAGTGACATGTACAAGTTACCTAGTTTGGCTGGCACATGTTGTGTACACAGACTGTTATCATCAGATATGTCAGTACTGGCCTGGTGTGGCAGGACCTGCTAATAGACAGCAGGTTGACCCTGCACCTGCATTGATAGCATGATACAGGTATTCCCTGGTGTCAGTGGCATCTGTCCATTTAGGGCATGTGTGTAAGGCATTGTATGGCCTTTTTGAATCACATTTGATGGCACCACATATGTTGCAGGCATTCAGTGGGGAACATAGTGAGGGCACATTGTCCGCAATTATGTGCCTAATGTACTGCTGGACAGGGTGCCATGCCCTCTGCAGCCCACTGCGATCACACCATGCCTACTATCTGTCATCAATGTGCAAGGTACTTGCAACACAGTGGGATATTCTAGGCAAGTGTGTTTGTGTATGACACATGGGTTCAGAACGTATTCCGGGTAATAGTAGGGTTGCATACTTTGTTCACCAGGCCTTTTGTCAGATGTAAGGGTATGGCTTGCCAACAAAGTCCCTTGGCTGATTGACATCTGTACTCTTCATGAGGTGGACAGTGTGACATATAATATGGACACCATATAGGAAAACTACAAAAAACACTCCACAACATGTCCAGTGGTTAGACGCTCACAGCCACCTCTACACAGGCTCTAATTGTCAAACACACACACACACCTGCCATGTCTTGGAATAAAACCCTTACCTAACTAGTTTATCATACCACAGCATTACGCAGTTACAGCAAGTGCTATGGAGATTACTGGGTTACAACAGTCCCAGAGGTGTATTTCTAGGTGGGTGAAATCAGCAGGCTTGCCAAAGGTGAGTATGTGAATTGTAAAGAGTGTGCATACTCTAAAAAGCATTGCTTCTTTTTCAGGCAGACACACACTGTTGGCCTGGCTTGGAACAGAACCCCTACCTAACTAGTTTATCACACTACAGCATTACACAGTTACAGCACACAGTACAGAGATTACTGGGTTACAGCAGTCCCAGAGGTGTATTTCTAGGTGGGTGACATCAGCAGGGTTGCCAAGAGTGAGTATGTGAATTGTAAAGAGTGTGTATACACACACACACACACACACACACACACACACACACACACACACACACACACACACACACACACTCACACGCACACAGTCGGCCTGTCTGGGATTAGAACACCTACCAAACTAGTTTATCACACTACCACATTACACAGTTACAACACATGCCATGGACATCAGTGGGTTACAGCAATCCCAGATTGTGTATCCGTAGGTGGGTGACATCAGCAGGATATCCAAAGAAGGGCACTTCAAGTGTACTGCGAGTTTTACATGTCTGTTACCTGCGTTTACCCACTGCTTACTGTCACAAAAACACATTTACACCTGCTTAAAAGTGTATTATTCAATCCTAATTGACAGTACCAGCAAGGCTTGCAGGTTTTGAACCCTGGAAAATGCACACTGAGGTCATTGGACTTACCACTTAGCCATTTGAGCTGTATACATGTTTTATGGATTTTATAATGCACATCTTACTACAGGTATTCCACAGTACTGAAAACAAATGTGACAGTCACTTTGCATTAGAGATGTACTGTACTCTGTGAAACAACAAAGACAAGTCTACATCCGAACAACTGTCATAGCTACACACACACACACACACACACACATACACAGATATATATATATATATATATATATATATATATATATATATATATGTATATACACACACACGCACACACACACACACACACACACACACACACACACACACACACACACACACACACACACACACACACACACACACACACACAGACACACACAGACACACACACACAAATGTCTGAACACCCTTTGTGACACAGAAGGGTTCCAAAGGAACTGACATATACACAAAACAGAGGCATCTCTTGTTTTATAACATTTAAATCTTAATCAGTTCACCAGAGAAGGGATGGTTGTTGTGTATGTGGAGTTAATGTAATCTACCCTGGGGATTATGGAGTTTGGGTGGGGGAATGATGGGTATGGACTTACACCCCAATGACCACTTTTGTGTCACTGCTCGACAGTGACACAGGAAAATAACATACCCAACTGTAGTCGTTCTTGACTGTGATTTCTTTACCATTCCTAACTATGTAATACTTTGTAGACACCAGTCACCAAAGATGGCTACCATTGTGTGCAGCATGTTAAAAAGCATTACACATGTGTATGCCTGGCTACAGGGTAGTCACACACACACACAAACTTGTCAGTATTGTGCATACACGTCTTGCCTATGTAAAGGTAACTAGCACAGCAGTATGCATTTGGGGTATGTGCCACAGAACACATAAAATTACACTTACTCTGATTCCACTTCTGAGCTGGTTGACATCACAGGACTAATTACTTGCAGTGGGGGGGGGGGGATTTAGCAGTTGACAAGGATAAAGGCAAGTGTAAAAGGTGGTATCTCTCTGGAATGCAGGAAAATCCACTCTCATGACAGGATGCAGACACAAATATGCACACACATACTCAGCCATTTGCTGACACACACACTCAGACATTTGTTAACATACACACATGCACACAATTGCCAGTGGTGGGATCAGAACTCCTGCCTATTTACAGATCACTATTACAGTACTATGCAGTTACGAGATGCACCACAAAGATTACACATTCCAAAGCAGTCAGAATGCCCTTCTAAGATTGAAGATGCAGGTAGTACATAGGTAGGCCTGAGAGGTATAGTTGTAGCACAACAGGAACCTGAACTGGAGTATGCCCATCTGTGGAATGGACAACTACTATCACTATACAGGGTTACAGTGGTCATGCTCATACACATAGAATCACAGAACTTGTTTGGATGCATTGACTCCAGTTACACAAGGTGACAGTGGGCATGCTCATACACTTAGTAGCACAGGGACGTTTGGGATGCACTATTACTACAACTACACAAGGTTTTACTGGGCATACTCATACACTTAGTAACAAAGGGCTTGTTTGGATGCACTGACCCAAATTACACAAGGTGGCAGTGGGTATTCTCATACACTTAGTAGCACAGGGCTGTTTGGGATGCACTCTGATTCTAACCACAGAAGGCCACAGTGTGCATGCTCATACAATTACATGTACAGAACACGTTGTAATAGACTCCTATTGTAAACACACAGGTTTACAGTTATGTACATCTTACCTGTCAGTATATATGCGCATCATACTGGTTTACTACCAGATACCTGTATGTGTCCCGTAAATAATATATCTGTATCTGTGCTGTGTGATATACATGCATACATGTTCATGAAGTACTGACATATATATGTTAAGTATACACAATCATACATGTGTGGATGTGACAGACAATAGGTTACCTGGGACACAAAGGCGGATGCTACCTACAGCATGTGTCACACACCTTGCTGCCCTGAAAGGCATACATTGATAGCAGGTTGTGGACAGTGGCATTATACATGGAACAGTGGCATGTGCAAGCATAATGTGTGAGCCACCTTGTGTAATGGTACTGAGGTACAGATGTCAAGATGACCTCTCCCGGCTGTGTTAATAGTTGTCATTATTAGCATGACTGCTACACTAAGTATATCTCACATTGGTTATATACACAATGCCTGCTGCTGTCCATCACCTTACATGTGGCATTTGCTACCAAGCACATTACTGCCATTCACAGTGATGTCATGATATGAGTGGCAACTGCTAGACCAAAACAATGAGCCAATGTCCTGCTGTTATTATGAGGTTGTCCAGTGTCTGCCTTTCTGGGCTATCATGATGGAATGACAAGCCTTCGACACAGAGCACATGCATCCATGTTTCAAGTGAGTGTGGATAATACCTAGGTTGCATTTACCTATATAGTCGCATTCCAAGGCAAATTTTCTACACACAGAAGTAACACCCTGACACCTACAAGACAATTGCATTGGATGCTTATGCTAACCAGTGCTAGATATGTAGCTTTTGTAATCCATTTGCTCAATGTAGAGCCTACAATGGGGAATACTGACATCTGTGCAGTGAGGAACACCTGGCTGAAGGCTCTGTAGTGCACAATTGCACTACTACCATATAACTCCGATCCAGACATGTGGGCCATAACACTGGTATGGACCATTCCAGGTGGTGGTGGTGTCCACATATTCATAAAGGCTACTCACATGTAAAGACCACTACTTTGCCATAACTCATCATGGATGAGTCAGGTACAGGTGACAGTGGCAAAATGCTGCATTCTAGGTTGTATCCTCATATACATCCACCACCTTGTCCCCAGTCTACCAACACACATCCATATGTGGTATGACATAGTATATGGTAGACCACCAGATAACCTTCGATTGGTGGACTGTACCTAGGCCTGCATCAACTGTGCAAAGTACCAATGTACAGACGTAGCTGCATAATGTGTTATGCAATGCAGTAATACCACTGTTTGTAACCAGCTCAGTTGTACACATACCAGGGTCCCTCAGATGTTGTCAGCATTAACACAGTCGATTGTTGCTGTACACCAGTAAACAACACCCTCATGGTTGATATGACCTAACTGTACCTGCCCTGGATATGTACATCCCACACTCATACAACATAAATGACATTACCATAGCTTTTGTTATCCTGTCTACATACAGGTGGCTACAGTCATTACAGACATGTACATGGCAGATAGCATGCTAACAGTATGTACGGTTTGATATCTATGTTAACAGAGGTAATATTCCCTCTCTACTGGTCACCCATGGCACCCATCATATCATACAACAACCCATGTGGCATGTATGTCATTAGACATGTCCACCTAATGCAATGCCTACAAACTTACCCAAATAACAGAATCATAAGACCTACACAAGGCCTGTATTGACAGACTCAGGGAAATCCAGCTCTGCTCTGTATGTTCCTGAGTAGTCACAGGTGATATGTTCATGACATGTACAGCCATGTGTGCCCACAGTTCCTACATATACCCCATGTCAACAATTGCAAGCCATGCATGCTGTGTGCTGTCTGGACATTAGCCTTAGTACCACAATAGCCAGTACGTGCTGGGGTGAGATGTTTACAAGCCACAGACCTTGCACATGCTAGAATGAGTGTACTGCCTAGCTCTAACAGAGCACATTGCTGGCACTCTTCCAGTAAACATGAGGTGTATGTGGCAAATATGATGTGCTCACTGTTGACCATTAGACTGCCCTGGCTTCACCATGGCACTAAGGAAACCTTTGTAGGAGCATGACATGGAATAATGCTGTGTGTGTGTTGCTGATATGTGCTGTTGTCATATATGTACAGTTGGCTACTCGCTGGAGGTGGTTGTGCCCTACCAGTACATGAATAAAACATCTATTATGGTGTAATGCTTGGCTGTGTTTCACACATGGCATGGGGAAGGTGTGGAATGTATCCTCTTGACCTCCTAGTCCACTTACTGATGTAGACCGCATATGTGTAAATCTGATGTTTGTTTAGATTCCACGTGTGTGCAGTGTCTGATGTTTGAAGGTGACTGTTGTCTTAGTACATCATGCTGTTGCAATACAGCCTCAACATTGCCAACTGTATATGGTGATATGCTCAAATTACAGTAATTTAAACATGAGGTATGGACAGATATTTGGACATGACTACAAAGTGGTGAGGCTACTTTGCAGATGAATGATTACTGAGGACAGCTCACTGGTGTGTTACAACAATTCCTACAGTAACCTGTGTAACTGCTAAGGTCTGGTTTTGTTAATTGAAGTGGAAGACAGACAATGTAGAATGCAGCAAGGGTGACACTGAAAGCAAACCTCTTGACACCTGTAACTTTAATACTGCCCCTGTGCATATATTGTGCATATATCAGCACAGTTGGCAAAGGAAAGAGTCAGTACGCTTTGTAGTGAATGCGATAGTGCTGTACTTCTGTAATACCTGTCATGAGATGGGCAGGTGTTTGATTCACAGTACCTGCATGTGTGGGTGTGTGTGTTTCCATATATATCATGTATAGTTGGGAATACATCCCACATGTTTTTCATTCTCCTGAACACTTTTGTTGACATCAGTACAGAGTAAAGTGTAGAAAGAAAGGCATAGGCAGATGGTTGAACCTCACACATGTCAAGTGTCTGTATGTGTGTGACATAGGTGTATATCTTTGTGAATGCCACAGTGTGTGTTTGTGTGTGTGCGTGTGTGCGTGTGTGCGTGTGTGCGTGTGTGTGTGTGTGTGTGTGTGTATGACTGTCCATGTATATGGCTGTCCAGTCCCTGGAGTGAGGAAGTATTTTACCATCATGAAATGTTAATGCCCCTTCCCTCCATCCACTCAATGCAATCTAGTATCCCTGTTGATATCGTCAATCTTAGACGGGCATTCTAACTGCCTGTTAACATGTACACCCTGGGGTGCGACTTGTTGTTACATAGCCTACTGAGGAACCCCCCCACCCCACATACACTCACTGCACTGTAGTATCCCTGTTGATGTCCTCGATCTTAGACCATTCTGACTACCTGTACATGTGTAATCTCTGTGGCGCATCTTGTAATTGCGTAGTAGTATAATGATGATTTGCACTTAGGCAGAGGTTCTCATCCGAACACTGGCAACTGTGTGTGTGTGTGTCAGAGTATGTGTTACTGTGTCTGTGAATCCCTGAGTGCGTGGGTGTGTCTGTATTTGCATCCTGTCATGGCAGTGGGTATTACTGTTTTCCAATGAGAAGCCACTATTTCCACTGGCATTTACCCTTGTCATCTGCTATGCCACTCTTTTACCTCCATCCCGCTCCTGGTAACTATACCTGCGATGTCACCCACTATGGATGTGACGGCTCTGAACCCAGTAGCTTACTACACAGCTATCATGCTCTTGGATCATTAGAACAGTAAACATAATTGAAACATGGGAGATTATAACTGTGATGTGGAAGCTACAAAGTGCATGCAGGTATTGTTATACAGACCTGTGAGTAGTCAACATGTACATATGGGACACTAACCACAAACACTGACATCCCCCAGCACATGCAACTACACCTGAAAGAGGAAGGCAGAACATCAAGATCAACATGCTGTCATTGTTGTTACACATGATATATACTGTCAAACGTACAAAATGCATTCTAAAATTGTAATACATGGTATATCTGCTGCCTGTCAACGCTACTCAACAATATTAATCTACAATTGTCTACCTAGTATGTTCATCCTGTGCATCAGACCATATGAGCATGTCCCTGCACTGATGGTGTGGATGACAGGGATGCGGCACAGGCATCATCATATGCACAGGGTTATAATGTTCACCAGAGGCTTAGGCTGTACCATTGGATGACATCATGTGTGTGTGTTAGGGCCTGTGATATCATTGGGTGTGTGTGGATGTTATGTGTGTGTGTGTTGAGGTGCCCTACATTTGTTTCTGGTGTGTGTGTGCATGCATGCACATAGGTCTGGCATGTGGCTGGCCTACACAGGGGTATTATTGACAGCTGCAGGTTTTACAGTTCACGGTGTCCAGCCATGGCCATGTGACCAGTGCCTGCCGGGGGTTGCACAAGCACTACCAGGCAGAGGTCCAGATTGGGTACTGTTTGATGACACATGTCCACTGGAATCATGTCACTGTTGTGACTGTCCAGGACCATGTGCACATGGCCTGCTGTGTCCTGGTGTGGACTGCACAGCACCAGCTGCAGTGGTCCTGCTACCGCCGCTATGTGATCAGGCATGTGCAGTAGCATGTTCACGTAGACCTTCAACAGGTGATGTAGCTGACCTACATCCATGTGCCTAATGCCTCACTCCCACCAGATGTTCCAGCACCGACATTCCACGCTCGAGGATTGACATGCCGCAGTCAAGGACTCCCACCATGTCACCTAATTGTCTATCCAAAACATCTGCAAGATGATGGTGAGCATTTGCAATTGCCTGGATGTTATCAGTTGATGAATGGACAGCAGACCTCTGAAGCCTCAGACCTTCTCTGTTGTGCCATTCAGCACATGCCTGTGCCTCCATTACAGCCCAAAACATGTATCTGATGACTCCAGCTGATGTGCTTTGTCTCGCAGGGGCATGGTGGCCAGTGTTCCTCCTACGAGCAGCACTGGGCACATGCCTGTGTGGGACATCACCAGTCAAGTTGACTGGGATCATGATGTGCAGGCGTACCTTCCATAGTCTCCACACTTCCCTGTTCCATTCTACCACCCGCCAACTGTCCTTCCTCTATGGCCAGTGGTGATGGGGTATGTGTAGGCAGGGGAACTGTGTGCAAGAATGAGGGGGATACAAGTGGAATGGCAACCAATGGCACAGATTTAGCACCTCACAACCCTGCCTGTGCCTCAATCATACTATCATCATCACTGCTAGAGTCTGTGTGGACACTAACATCAGGTGGACTGCAGGAAGGCAACACACCTACATCAACACCTGTGAGGGGAAGACAAGAACTGTACATTACAAGTTATACCACACAGACACACACAGACACATGCTATGACACCCAATGGCATGCAACATGCAGGTGATATGGCAGATGGCATTCGGGTTAGACAATTATAGTGGTAGTTATCATACATCCCTGAGTTGCACACAACAGCATGCATGTGTTATAGCAGATGGCATGCACCTTACACAATTATAGTGGTGGTTAGCATACATACCTGTATTGCACCATTTGTGTTAGTAGCAGGGAATCTTGAGGCAATGTTACAACTGCCTCATGCACACAAACAACCCTCTCCTCCTCCCAACAAATTCCAACACAAGTGAGAGATGCAACAATATAGCCAAACTGGAGGCTAAGCTCTCTCAACTCAGTACTGGCATAACCAGTCAGGAGGAGAAGGAAACCACACTCACTACAATTCCAGTCTCACATAGACCTACCACAACAGCAAACCAAACACATAATCTCACAAAAACAGACTCGGAGGCTCTAAATAAAGATTTGCCTAAGCAGCAGAGACCTCCAAAGCAGACACCCAAGCAACCACTACCCCAAAACAAAACACGTGCAACACATATCCCACAAAGCCAGTGTGCCAAACAGTCACAGCCCTTAAGGCTAAACAACACACCTGATACACTTGTAATAGGTGACTCTATCATCAGGCACACTGACGTCCCGCTCACCAGGCTGAACAAGGAGAAGGTCAAGGTGAGCAGTCTGTTGGGCGCTAGGATCCACCACATAACACAAGCACTCAGGTCACTCCAAGGCAAGTACAAATATGACTCAGTCATTGTCTATGCTGGTGTGAATGACCTGAGACGTACCTCCCTGGACTACATGAAAAGAGACATAGAGGAGCTCTCTGAGCATGTAGCCCAGGCCGGTATGACCCTGACCTTGAGTAGCATCTTACCCTCACCAAGAATGATGCCACAATATGAAGACAAGATGATCAATTTCAACAATTGGCTTAAGTACTGGTGTCATTCAAAGGGGATCCAATGCCTTTCAGCCTGGGATGATATGCTCGACAAGCCACGATGCTTCACTAGGGATGGCTTGCACCTGTAACCCCTGGGCTTTTGGATATTGGCAAAGGCTCTTGCTACCCCCATAGTGCCTTTTTTAGGCAAGGCTCAAAAGACAAACCCACCTCCATAGGTATCACAAGGGATAAGAAACTAAGAGTAATGCTACTCAATGCCAGAAGTCTAAACCTCTAGATGCACGCACTTGAAACTCTCCTTAGCATGGAGAACATCAATATCTGTGCAGTAACAGAAACCTGGTTCAGGGCTCCCGAGAGCACCCCAACACTACCAGGTTATACCTCATACCATGCTTTTCATCCCCAAAACTTGGACCGAACCACAAAAGGAGGGGGAGTATTGATATTCATCAAAGATACCCACACCTCCAGGTTGGTGGCAAAGCACGAAGCATCAGAGACTATCCATGTGCAACTAACAGTGGGTAAAACTGCCTTACAGTTTATAGCCTGCTACAGACCACCCTTCCAAACCCAGGAACCCCACTCGGCCTTCCTGAGAACACTGGAAAATATGAAGGTCTCTCCAAACAGCATTATATCGAGTGACTTCAACTACCCAAACATAGACTGGGAGCTTTACTCTAGCTCCTAGCCCAAAGGTTCCTAGAATTCATAAACTCAAATGCTATGGAACAACTTGTTACCACTCCCACAAGAGGGGAAAACATACTGGACCTGATCATCACCAACATGGGGACTCTATGCTCCAGACCAGAAGTGTATCCCTCACTGGTAAGATCAGACCATAAACTGATCTCACTGGATATTCACATCCCAACCCCACCCCCTGCCCAGAAAACCACAGTGAAAAACTTATCTAAAGCAAATTTCACACTCTTCAAAACTGAGGTGGAATCCTTCAAAGCCCCCGGGCCTGTGGAAAATACAGCCCAGACCACAGAATCCTTTATAAATGCATTCTAGGAACACCTTCAGGAATGCATGGATCATGGAATCCCAAATAAAACCAAGACCCAATCCTCCAAAGGCAGACGTCCTGTCTGGTGGACCCCAGCCATAAACAAACTATACAATAGAAGGAGGAAGCTACTACATGATAGAGCAAAATCCCAAAAAGGGAAGGCATCTCTGATCAGTATTAGCAAAAAACTAAGGGCACTCATTAAATCGTCTAAGGCCAGCTTCGAGAGAAAAATTGCACAAGACACTAAGGATAATCACAAGGCTTTCTTTAGTTATGTTAGGAACCTGGGTGGGAATTCCCAGATATGCTCAGAATTAGTCCAAAATGACAGAAAATACACTGAACCCACAGACATTGCCAACATCCTAGCTGACAGGTTCAGCGCAAACTTCTCCCCCCCCACCAAAAGGGCAAATATCTATCCCAGCAGAGTACTGCCCCCCTGATATCTCAGATGCTCAGGTAAGAGCCGCCCTCTCCAAAGCAAAAAACACAGCATCAATGGGACCAGACAGTGTCCTGGGCTGCGTCCTACATGAACTCCAAGAAGAGCTAAACCCAAACATAAAACTACTGTTCAATCTCAGCCTTACTACAGGATATGTACCCAAAGAGTGGTGTACAGAAACAGTGGTCCCGCTCCACAAAGGTGGTGCCTCAATGGACCCTGGAAACTATCACCCCATAAGCTTGACTAGCTTGGTCTGCAAAGCTATGGAAAGGATCATCATGGACCTCATAAATAAAGATATTGGGGACCTACAGACACTGGATCCTACCCAGTTCGGCATTGTTAAGGGCAGATCCTGCCTCTTAAACCTGGTTGACTTCTTTGAAAGCCTTCGATACAATACCCCACTCGGGCATTATAGATAAGCTCACCAGCTTAAATATAAACCCCTATGTCACTAGATGGGTTGCAAACTGGCTCAAGGACAGAACCCACATGGTTAGAATTGCTGGAGCCATGTCAGACTCCAAACCAGTTACAAGTGGCTTCCCACAAGGCTCAGTCCTGGGACCTCTCTTGTTCGGTATATATTTCTCTGAGGTACATTCCAACACAGAAGGACTGTGGCTGACCAAGTTCACAGATGACTGCAAACTGGGTGCCATAATCAACTCTCCAGCCAACACAAGCATCCTCCAAAAGGGCCTCATAGAAACAGACAACTGGTGCCAGAGCCATGGCCTCAAGCTAAATGCCAACAAGTGTATAGTCATCCCCTTTGGCAAAAACAAAGTGCCCACAAATTACCACATAGGTGGTAATCCATTAAGTACAGAAGAAGTAATTAGGGACCTGGGGACCCAAGTTGATAGCAATCTCTCATTTGACAACCACGTGGCCAAAGTGGTTAGAAAAACATTTTATATAGCCCACCTAATCATGAAGGGATTCACATCTAGATTAGGGGAGGTCATCGTGCCTCTTTGCTCACCCCTCATCAGGCCCATAATCGAGTACAATGCACCTTTTGGGATGTACCTTACCAAAAACCTGCAGCACCTGGAAAGACCCCAAAAGTACCTCACCAAGAAGATCAAAGGGCTCAAACAGATGCCATATGCTGCCCGGTTAAAGAAACTCCAGCTCTACTCAGTGGCATACCGCCTGCTCAGAGGCGACCTGTGCCTGACGTATAAAGCCATGTCCAACCCAGAATTAAGGGACATGCTGCACCTCAAAAAATCCAAATCCCATCAAGCTACACGCTTGAGAGACTTGAACCTCAGCACTGAAATAAATAGGACATGCTGGAGGGACAGATTCATAACCCAGAGGCTCCCTTCACTCTGAAATAAAATCCCAGTCCAGGTTAGGCAGAGTCCCTCATTGACTCTCTTCAAGAGGAATCTTGATGAGTGGGTGGGAGATCATAGGTTTACCCCGAGTATCACTTCTGTGTCACTGTTAGATAGAGGCACAGTATACTAACCTCGAAAAAGGGCATAGCAAAATTAATTTAAAATGGGTGGCAAAAGCCAAACATACTCTGGCTAGGCTTATAAATGCCCTAGGGCAGATAGCCTAGTATGAACCTATGAACCTATGAACCTATATGCCCCATACCTGCAACACAATGCATGCACTATGCACCATTGCACCGCACTGCCATGGTGTGTGCAACATACACCATGTTAACAGACCATTGCTGACCTTTGTACATCTGCCACTGATGCTTTGTGTTGGCCACTGCCCCTATGTGTGAGGACATGAGCAGAAGGGTATGTCAACTGAATACTATGTTTGCCTGAGCCCTAGCTTGCATATTGACGGAATACTATGTTTGCCTGAGCCCTAGCTTGCATATCTCCCCCAAAGCAGTGCATGTCTGTTCAACATTATTCTGCCTACCCTTGAGTTGAGTCTACAGACATTGTGCATGTGGCTGTACACACATGTTTGACATGGCTGTCCCTACTTTGAAATGGTGCCACAGACCAGCACAGGTTTACAGTACACTGGCCTGATGTGTGGCATATGACCTTGCCAATCACTTGTAGTATGACATGTCTTCTGCTGATGTCTTGAATGGCATGCATACATGTGTAACACAATGGCGTCCTTTCCAATCTGCAGTACGGTAATGGAGTCCCAATTCAGGGACATGTTATACTAACATGGGCTTTCAGCTGACCCAATGTTGTCTGTCCGCCCTACAAATATGCAGTGACATACTGCACATTAAGCTGATGTGCATAGCCATTGCCGGGCATCATGTGGCTTCACTATTGCTATACAGTGTGAGTTACTGACACAGTTCATAGCCATGACTCTGTTCACATACAATACATATCTAATGCGGAATGTGACCCACATCACTGAGGTGTATACACACTAAACCCTAATGTGGAATGTGTGACACAGGTCACAGAAGAGTATACGGATGACACCCCTTCACATCTGTAACTGTATTGCTGATGCCTGGCAACTATGCCCACACATGGCTAACTTAGCAGTACTCTATGTCCCACGTACCATCTGTGTACCTCACACACGAGGAGCAGTCATGACAGTAATGTCTGACACCAGCAAGGTGAATGTACTGTATCTGTGGCCTGATGTGGTTGTATGTGTATGTTATGCAACACATGTATGTATTTGGATACTGTATAGGTAAATGCTTTCATGTCGAGACACACTCATGATGTTCAAAACATGTTATGTGGTGGTTTCATGTTATGCCTACACAAGCTGTGTTTTTGTTGGGTTTTTTTTTTAAGATAACAAAGATGGGGAGTACCAGGAATGAACCCTGTATTACTGTGGCTGGCACTGGTTTGATGTGCGTGTATTAGTCAGACACCTTCTGTAGTGTTGGTTCTGCCAGCAGTCCAGTTGCCAACCACTCCTGTGACATAGGAATATACATCTAGTTTACTGAGTGTAGCTGGAACACAGTATGGGTGAAGCTGTCCTAAGACCTGGCATGGCCATGATATGCTGTATGAATCAACCTTACAGTCATCTACATCTGTACAGAGTACATCAAATACATTGATCACGGTTCATGGCCTTACAACCAGACTCAGCAGGGTAGTAGTGCACTATTTCCCATTATCAATGGTGTCTCCCCCTTTGTGGGGCATGATAACTGTTGCTGTGCACCATTCAGTGTGTACACAGCCTGACATGGAGCTATGACTGAACATGATGTGTATGTGGAGAACTGGTTGTTCTTACATTTATGTAGGATACACCCTGGGATGTTGACAGGTCCCATGAAAGCTGTATGTATGGCTTTAGAGAGTGCAGCTTGTACCTGCATAGTTGTTATTACAGGGGCTCTGTAGTGTACATGGATATATAACTATTTTTGTTGTGGGGAGGGGGGAGGGGTTTAGGTTCCCCAAGACCCTATCTGAATGAACAGGTGCTTTTTCTGTAGGTGCACTACTTCCCATGCCATACTGCGGGCAACGGCAGGTCTTGTGGCCATTACGAAATGACACAGCTATAGAATGCTCTGTGCTTGGCCTCATAATATGTGGCTGATTAGTTTCACAGTAGCTTTGTGTGGTTTTATATGGTGTATCTGCATCTTACTGAGGTTGACCAGGGATCACCTACACTCATGTGTGTTCACTCTTGCAACAGTTACTACCTTCTGTGGTACAGTTTAAAGCATGGAACCACCAGTTTGCCTTCTTGTTTGTTTTTGGTTGAATCTTGGTTCTGTTTCAATGGCACAATAACTGCACGTATGTGACTGCTTAAGGCTAATTTGTATAGGATTCAGCATTTGCACATGCATTGTCCATTTGCATGGGTGCCATGACATTCACCACTTTGCTCTTAGGAAGCATAACATTGGCTTTGGAAACTGACTAACTGACTATGTGTAGCATACTGTTAGCCCTGTTTGTGTGACTATTGTAATCCAGGTCATTGGGGTTGATGGAATCCAACATGCACTGAGTGCAGGTGTTTGTACATGAGGAATATTCCCAGTTCATAATTGAATAGTTGAGAGTAGCCATCATTATGGTCTCAAACCTAATCTCCCAATTACAGCACATTATGACAGTTGGGAAATCCGCAGCATGGTGGGTGATCTGCCGCAAGGTGCAATTTGAATTCCACTTTGGCACAAAGGTAGTTGCTCAGCATAATGCATCTGATGTTATGCAAGTGCAACTAGCGTGGGGGTGTACATATCCTTCAGGAATATGGACACACCTGCGGCCCATGTGTTCCAATAAAGGATAATGGGCAAGAGGTGATGTATGTGTTATAGCATGGTCACGCAGGTGTGCTCTTCAGAGATTTGAAACATGTCTCAGCCACTGCACAGATATGTTCTTCATGTTAGGGATTGACATATGTGTGTCCATATAGTGTTTCTGACATGTATCATTGTGTAGTGAGACCCGCAGTTTATTGCTTGATTGTCCCTTTAACAGCAGTGGACCTTCACTTGAACTGTGCATGATGAAGGAACTATAGAGGAGGCATGAGCCCTAGGCAGTATCCAGATTCCCAGGGGTGACAGGTACAGGCCCTGTCTGGCAAAGCATCATGGTCTGTCAGCAATGTTATCCCAGGAATACAGATACTGGATACCCTTTGACTTGCACCACTACATTAGACAATTGTGGTATACAATCCTTTTGTCCCTTTCTGCATTTTTTGGCCAATGGCAGAATGCTACAAAGGCCTTGGGACATATCTGGATGGGCTACAAGACCTGACAGTTACTACATGTGTTTCCATGCAGTCCAGGCTGCTGCATCACAGGTCCTGCACAGCAATATGGAATATGCCAGAGCCATGTGTATAGTTCAAAAGGTGGTCTGAGTGTATAGTCATGTGGCTAATCATAGCAGACAGGCAGCTGACAGTATGTATGCCCTCGTATAGGCTGGTGTGTAACATAGTGCTAGAGTTTGCATTCACAATTGAGTACTGTTGGTCATGTTTCTGGCCACGTGTTCTTAGGTGTGGCACAATTATGCAAACTATGTCATAGTTGTCTGTCTCTTCCAGCTTGGGAGGTCACTCGTTTGGCCAGATACTTAGAAGCATCCATGAAAGTTTGTAATTTCTGGTAGTGCGTGTAGGTATCCTTACTGTGTTCTGGTAAGGGTATGTGTTGGTTGTGATGATGAGATGCATGTGTTAACCTACACCTCATGACTGTCCAGTTCAGTCATGGCCGTAGGCTGGACTTCCTTCCAGCTTACCCCTGTAGCTGCATCCCAGACAATCTGTGGGGTGTGATGATAGGTGGGTTTGGCAGTGTACATGGCATAGAGATTACATACCCCCAGGATGGCCACATACACAAAGCTGACATTAGTAAACACCAGTAGCTGACTAGTGGACATGCTTGTATGAGTATTCAGTACTACAAGTACCAACTACTGTATTTAGTTTACTTATTGCTTATGAAGATGTTTTAGACAGTGATGCTCACATGTAAATATTTGTGTTATGGACGTGACAAGACTGGCTCTTACGAAAACATTGTAGCTACCTTTAGCAGCAATCCTCCTCTGAGGAGCACATCACATCCTGATAGTTGATTACAGATGATGCAAGTCTGTATCCTTCTCTGGGTATATACACACATATCCACCAGGACCATGCGCTCTGTTGGGCACAGACACCCACTCCCCAAACAGAGTCATGTATCAATAGACTCTGATGCCACTATCAACATGATCAGGATATAATCAGATAGCATAAGCCATCACCTATGAAGCAGCTATTACTCATGGGCATCAGTCTCCTACATCTTACACTCCTACTGCAGATGTTACACTGGAGTTAAAGATGATATGCAACCTGTTTCATTACCAGTACTGTGCACTACATTACATACAGTATGTGCAAGCGGCTGTTAGGCTGGCAATGAGAGGTTAGGCTACACAAACCTGGTAGATCAAGCAGTGTGTCTCTACTCTCAATATCCACTCTATGTAGGTGTGCACATAGCCATTTGTCCCAGCTCTGTAACAAGGGTCATGACACATTTGCATAACATGTACACATGCACAGCTGTTATTGCTTGCAAACAATACTAGTGAGGTCCAGCCCTGTAAAAAGGGTCACTACACATTTGCATAACATGTACACATGCACAGCTGTTATTGCTTGTAAACAATACTAGAGAGATGGATATTACATATGTTATGTGCATGGATATTTACCTAGCTCTTTCAGTTATCTTTGCTATATTGCTGCTAAACTGTCAGATGAATACAAGTGATATGTATCCTGTTATTGAGTATTGTAATAGCCAATAGACATAACTACTGTTTGCATAACATAACAGAAATGCTGTTTGCGTAGAAATGAAATGGTAGATCTGCCCAGAATACTGTTATTTGCTACAGCTATTAAAGGCCAAATATCCCACAAATGCAAAACCATAATGCATGCGTATTCCACCTTGGCGGTTCATCTTACTGCCACCCATATTACGTCGTGACTATTTACTATACGACATATGCTATCCTCTGTTATAGTACATACTGGGACCTAATCCTGACACTCGACAGTGGCTTTTCGGAAGCAAATTTGGTGAGTTCCTAAGCCCATGTATCATCCCTTGTGGCATGAGGAGTTTGTTCGGTGACCCAGGTTAAGTATGCTGCCACATAGACTACTATGCTACCATTACTGCTCACTACATCGCCAGATAGCTTATCGCACCATATACGACCATACTGTACTCCCCTATGCACGGATAATTGCCATGTCGGCAGACATGTACTAAGCATACATTACCTCTTAGTAACCCGATGTTGCATCGCCAGTATAATACTCATTTTCGCCTATTCTTCATGCCTGTACCATCCTGCTGAAATATTACAGATGGTTTTAAATCCGGTGATGCCAACATTTTGGTTAAGATCAGCAATATGCCATCCCTATAACGAATTGGTGTTCCAAGCAGTTAATTACATGCACATCAGCCGCGCTTAAGCGCTCGCCTTTAATGCTAAATGCTCATGCAACATGGAAGAACGAGCGTCCCACTTGGCATTGTTCCCTTTGCCTTTACTGTGGAGGAAGGGCACCGAAGTGTTGTTTAAATCTATTGCAATAGCTCATGGAGATGAAATATAATATGGTTTGCGTAGCCGCCTGGTGGATTTCCGGTCTACCGTGAGTAATATTTCTAAAACATTGCTACTTTCAGTGCAATGATGCCCGTACCTTAATTTTAGCCCACCAGGTTGTTTGACCAGCCTGGCGCTGCATAGCTATGCATATAATAAATAGGGTTTGCGTGCATTATTATATTTATTTGGTGTTAATGTGTATCGCACCAAAGTTGATAATCAAAAAATACCGCAATACTCTGGTAAAATTAACCTTCATCCTGTGAAACGGGATAGTTCGCCGCGAACCCCAACATCAGCAGCTGCCCACCTGTGCAGCAACTATTTCGGGCTGATAGGCCAAGGCAGGGTCTGTGGCTCAGGTATGTTGGTTAGTTTCAGCGATATTGGCGCGTAGTTGAATAACTGCTGCGGAAAGGACAGTGGCGCCGATGCAATTATTTTGGTTGTGGGATAGATGTTGCGGGTGCATTAGCACATGGCGTGTAGGAACCCTTTATGTTGCAACGCCTATATGCGGTGTTCTTTTTCCTGTGAACACCCTATCCCTAGTGACCATTGTCGCGGTAATTTTGCGCTGATTCATTGTTGCACCAGCGAAATGCTTCCTGTATAGCACAACAGGTACTCATAGTTTTGAACCCTTTTGCGCCAAGATCGAATGTAATTGTAAACTTACTAAATGATATTGCCCCATTTCCTGTCATGGATATTTGCAGTCATTGCAGTTGTGTTGGTGACTGTGTCCAAGAACACAAATACTATGCAGATGCTGTAACCATTACACTATTGACATTAACGTTGCTTCTGCCTATTTTCTATTTAGATGATTTCTATGTGTAAGCTAGGCTAAGCAAAGGGCGGAGGCCCCAAACCCACTGAGCTTCACTTACTCTTGAAATAACATATAACAAATGTAATGTGAGACAATACATTACATTCCTAACTACATTAGGCATAGCCCCTCACTGACACACTTCAAGGGAAACCTTGTTGTGTGAATGGGTAACATAATATACACCCCTGGGATCATGTGTCCCAGAACCATACAGCCAGGGGATTGGGGAGCCCATCCAGTTTGATAGCTGCGAGACCTGTTGGGGAAATTGAATGGTGTTGAACTGTCACATTAATATGCCCTCTTTAGATCACTAAGTACCCCTATCACCCTCCACTACCCCAGTCTTCAACAGCTTCCGGCAACTCTGCCTGGAATTGCTTAATTGGCTATGCTTGACAGAGGCTCAGTTACTTCATCAATGGTGCGGAGAAAGCCAACACACTGTAGCTATGCTTCTAATTGCCCTTGGGCAGATAGGTAGTAGGATATCTGTGAACCTCTAAAGTGCAGGCCATCACAGCCATAATATGTGAATAAACAGACTTTCAGATCACAATATACAGTGAGAAATCACCATGTAGTCAGTAAACAGTTAAGTACAGCAAGAACATACAAAACACTGATACTTAGTCACTCCAAAAGCCTATCTTGGAAGCTAGAAGACTTGTATAAGTTTAAGGCTTTCTATTGCTTACCAGTAGGTTACCTACAGGAGAGATGAGAAACAAGCACAGATGGGAAACATGCCTGCAACAATGCTATACCGCCTTATTTGTCAGCCTTAGGCTTTGGAATACTGGCCAAGGCTATTGGCGCCCCCATGGTGCCTTTTTTATGAGAGTCTCTGTAAACAGCACAATAGCAGAATCAATGATTGTTATGCTACTCAACACCAGGGGGTGTGATCACAATATGCATGCACTCACAGCACTCCTCAGGATGGACAACGTCAACATCTGTGCAGTAACTGAGACCTGCCTTAAGGCTCCTGAGAGCACACCAGCACTACTAGACTACAACCCATACCACACATTTCAGCCACAGAACATGGACTGACACAGACATGGAGGGGGTGTAGCCATATTCATCAGGGATACCTACATCTCCAGGTTAGTGGGGCAGCATGATACCACTGAGATCATCCATGTGCAGCTAACATCAGCCACAACTGCAATGTAAGCTGTGGCCTGATACAGATCACCCTCCATGACCCAGGACCACCACTCCACCTACCTGGAGACAGTGGAGAACATGACAGTCCTAACGCACACCCTGGCATTGGTCGATGTCAACTACCCCACCATTAACCGGGAAACTTACTCAAGTACTTACTTCCAGGCCCAGCGCTTCCTGGAATATATCACCTCATATGCCCTGTATCAGGTGGTAACCTCCCTAACAAGGGGTGGAAACATACTAGAAGTGGTCATCACCAACATGGGCAACAGGTGCACCACAGCAGAGGTTAAACAGTCACTGGTTAGATCTAACCATGAACTATTCACTGTTTCCACACCCAAACATCTCTGCCACCCACGGAAACCACAGTGTATACCTTTCCTACAGCCAGATTTACACTACTAGTGACAGGGGCGGGGGGTTTCGCAGCCCCCACGTTAAGGGGAAACACTGCTCAAGATACAGACAGATTTATAAATGCAATCTATAAGCACCTACATGGATGTATGGATCGTGCCATCACTGGTAAACCAAGACTCACTCCTCCTAGACAAGGACACCAGTCTGGTGGACCCCTGCAATAAACAGGCTATACTACAGAAGTAGGATAGTGTTCCAGACAAACAGCAAATCCCACGAAGGGCAGACATCCGTGACCACTATTAGTATGATACGTAGGCCCCTCATGACATCATCCAAGGCTAACATCAGCAGGAAAATACGCAAGGATTCGAAAGATAACCACAATGTCTTCTTAGGCTATGTCAAGGATCTAAGTGGTGACACACAGATTTTCACTATGCCAGTGAAATATAGCACAAAATATGCTGACCCTACTGATATCACCAACATCCTTGCAGATACATTCAGTGCATACTTCACCCCCTAGAGAGCCCACAACACTACCTAAAATGTACAGTATCTCACACATCAGAGATACACAGGTGGAAATGGTCCTCTCTAACAGACGAACACAGCATCAATGGAGGCAGATGTTGTCCCAGACTGCATCTTGCAAACTGCACAAGAATAACCTGACCCTCCCACCTAATTAAGCTTTTCAACCTCAGCCTCTCCACAGGCTACATGCCCATACAATGGCACGTGGCAACGGTCATTCCACTCCATCAAGGTGGAATCACAACTGACCATGGTAACTACCACCCCATAAGCCTGATTAGCCTGGTCTGCAATGGTATGGATCGCATCCTCATGGCACTCATTAAAAAAGACATTGGTAACCTCCAAACACGTGACCCAACCCAGATCAGCTTGGTTGAGTGCTGTTCATGCCTACTGAACCTGTTTGACATCTTACATACAGTCACCAAGATGTTAGATGATGGGAGAAGTGGTTCACACATACTACCTGGACCTCGCCACGGCTTTTGACACCATGCCCCACTCAGGCATTTTTAATAAACACACCAGCCTGTACATACACCCATACATCACAGTTTGTGTTGCCAACGGGCTTACACACAGAATCCACATGGTACGACTAGCGGTCTCCAGGTCTAACTCTTGACCAGTCATGACAGGTGTCCTACAGGACTCAGTTCTGGGAGCCCTACTGTTTGGCATATACTTCTCAGAAGTACAGGCAAACACAGGTGGACTACGGCAGACCATGTTTGGCAATGACTGCGAACTGGGAGCCATAATTGATAGTCCATCTGACACAGACATCCCTCAAGGGGCCTCACACAGACCAACACAGGGTGTCATCATCATGGCCTCCAGCCAAGTGCCACTAACTGCATGGTTATTCCATTGTGGAATATTAAGCACCCACATATTAACACATAAGTAACAGCCACTTTAATACGGACGAGGTAATGGGGTATCTGGGGACTAAGGCAGATAGTAATCTCCCCTTTGACAATCATATCTCCAAAGTACTTAGGACATCCTTCTATGTAGGCTATCTGATTACTAAAGGGTTCCCATCTAGACATACTGGGGTTATACTACCCCTTTACTCATCAATCATCAGTCCCATCATATGGTATAATAACCCATTTGGGATGTACCTCAGAAGACACTTCCAACAGCTGGAAGGTCCATGAATGTACCTCGCCAGGGGGATTACTAGCCTCAAACATATGGCCTATGCAGCCAGACTGAATAAACTCCTGCTTTACTCAGTGGCATCTCGTTTACCCGGAGATGATCTCTGCTGGCCAACACAGCTATGTCGAACTCAGGCTTAATGGATATATGCTCCACCCATGGGAATTCATGTCACAGTAAGCCACACAGTGTAGTGAGCTGAACCTTGCCACAACAATAACTGGAAGATGCTGGAGGAACGGATTCCTGTCACAGACACTCCTCATACTTTGGAACAACATCCCTAACTACATTATACAGAGCTCCTCACTAACACTCTGCAAGAGAAACTTTGAAAAGTGGATGGGGAACAGTAGATGCACCCCAGGGATCCTGCCATTGTCTCTACTCCACAGAGGGACAGTTAATGAATCAATGGGGTGGCAAAAGCTGACACACTTTGGCTAGGCATATGAATGGCCTCTGGCAGTTGGCCAAGTACCTACCTATGAACCTATACATACAGTATCAGCACATGCTGATAGCTTAATTTACTGTTCAGGTGTTGACTTACCTTGTGCCAATGGCAGTTGTGTGTGCAATAGTTGTGGGCTGCCTGTGTTGGATGCACACAGTAGACTGCCTATATATGACAATTTACAGGTAGTCTTGTATGTGTGCCATCCATTTGTACTGTGTTTGCAGGTGGAGAAAGGTGTCAGTCCCTAGGCGCCTACACTGTCAGTGTGTGTGCTATACGTTCTCTCCTTGTCAAGGCATGGGCATACTGGGCATGCCTCCATCTACCTACTGGGGCTGGCTCAGTGTGTTCGTGATCTGAGTACCTCTGTGCCTGTGGGGCCCTTGGCAATGGTGGTGGGCTGTGAGGGCCTTCACCATTCTGTCCCTGCTGCAGCTGTTTCTGCAGGATCATATTGTGTAGCATGGCACATACTATGAAGATGTGGGCACATGTGCCTGGAGATTACTGCAAGGCTCCACCAGATATGTCCATGCAATGGAACCATGATTTCAGCATCCCAAACACATGCTCTATGATGATTCTGGTTTGTGCGTGTGCCTCATTATGGCATTCCTGTATGGGTGTGTGTACATTTCTGATGGGAGTCATCATCCACGGTTCCAGTGCATAGCCAGCATCCCCCACCAAGTGGCCATTTGGGATGTACTTCCTGGCAAATAACTGATACAGCTGTGAGGCATGCCAGATGTGGGAGTCATGATAGCTTCCAAGGCTGCCAGCACACACATCCATGATAATGCCTTGGGCATTGCACATGACCTGGCAGTTGATGGAGGGGTATCCCTTGCGGTTTATGTAGCTCCTATGCTGCTCAACAGGTGGTGACTTGATGTGTATGTGCGTGCAGTCCATTGCACTCAGTACCTCCAGGTATTCTGCCACACAGTGGAAGAGATTCATATTGCTGGCCAACTCCTCCTGCTTTCGGGGGAAGTATATGTGCTCATTGACATGTGGTAACATGGCATCCAGGAACTGGTGTAGTACCCTGGATGCTTATGCCTGTGAGATCCCCATGATATCCCCAGTTGGTCTTTGAAAGGAACCTGTAGCTAGTATTCTCAGGCTTACACATACCTTCATATTCACTGGGATGGGTTCCCTTCTGTTTGTTCTGGCTCTGAGGCATGGCCGGCACAGCTCCACAAGTTGCTGTAGGATGTCCCTGTCCACCCTGTAATGCTCTACTATCTCCGGATCATGTAGCCCCTGGTAGGTTACACTTGGTCTGAACACTCTCCTCCTCCTCTGATTCTTGAGGTGGTCATGTGCATCATCATCCACAAAACCTTCAGTCTCAGCACATGCTGGTGGATCAAAGCTATGGCAGCCCCTAGCATGTACATACTAAAAGTTCCCCTTCTGTATACACCACTGGTGCAGAGTGTATGGGAATACACAAATGTGTGTGAGGTGCTTTCACACTTTATACTATTGTGCTATGGATGCTGCTGATTTAATTGGGTGTGTATGAGCGATTCCAGCTGCAGAGTGTCTTAATTATGGGTTTTACAATGAGTACTGCCAAGTGTGGGGCCTTTACTGTGGAGTTATCCTTGCCTGCCTTGAATAATCTGTTGCCATTTAATTCACTTTTAAACCTGGATCCCCTCCCATTATCAGGCATGCATCCACCTGCCATCTTTCTTGTTTTGTACTTTCCCTACCCAGTCATGGCAAAATGTGTTTTGTAGCGGATATACTGCAAATTTGGCTTTGTTCTGCTTTGACAGTTTACTGTTTTCTTTGTCGTACAGCCCCTCCCCTTTCCTGTTCTGCAGGTAGCTGCTTGCAGCCTTGTCAGCTGTTGTCAATGGCCCACTGTAGGCTCCTAGGTGTTAATTAGTCATTTCTACTCCAATTTCACTGTTGCAGCATTTCCTTATTTCTTTCCTATATCCTTCCTGTTTCAGCTGCATTGCGCACCGCAGAAACCTGTTTACCGGGTTTACGCATGTTTTCATCTCCATTCACATGCATACTCAGTAACCTTGTGTACTCTCAGCTCATCAAAGCTATGGCAGTTCAACACACCCCTATCCTGCAGCTTTGCCTAGCTAAGGGCAATCTGGTTTAGCAATGCTCCAATGTGCTTACAGCAATGGCGACACACCCCTCTCTTGATGTCATCTTTATCTCAAGGGCACACCTTGGTGTTATAATGCTACGCTGTGAGGTGCATCCTTACACCAGCAGGGAATCTGTGATTCACTATTACTCCTCTCATTTGCATGGCATTGCCTACTAATTGCTAGCTACCACACATAACACTGGCACAGCCCCTTAGCAACCCTTGCGCCATAGTATGGTGTAGCATGCCTGCCATTGACTATTATGGGGAAATCATGATATGTGTTACATTGCAGTTTTATTCTATTTTTTTATATTTTCCTTGCAATCCCCTTTGCGTGCCGCTGCCCTGCGCTTCCACATCTCGATGACTATATATATTAAATGTTAATTTTATATTTTGTACATGTTTTTTATGCCAATGGCTATATATTTCGCCATTGGCATATATTAAAAATACATGTGTTTGGTCGGTTGTCATGGCTCCGATTTTATGTTTGCAAAAATGTAAACCATTTTCTACGGTTTGCATTTCTGCATGCTTACACTATGCCTGCACCGCTTCCTGGATCGTTACATACCTTCATTTGCATGCTACACTGCTGCACATGGGGTAATTAGCATACAAGGCCCGGGAGTTGTGTGGGCGTAGCATATGCAGGTAGTGCACGTGGGAACAGCTCATACATGGATCGCTTGGCAGCCATATTTGATGTTAGAACACCGACACTACTCCTGCACCTGGCACAAGCTTTATGATTCCCGGGGATGGTAATATGATAAAATGTGGGCAATGTAGCCAATGTAAATATATTCTTGTGTGGTCTACCTTCCACATCCAAGGGTATGGTGTTGTCAGGCTGTGTCAAAGGTTTTATTGCTCTAGTTCAAGGATTATATATGTAGCACAGTGTCAACAATTGTTTTTATATTGGTAAAACTATACAACCATTAAGAGCTAGAATTTATTATCAGCTATATGATATTAAGAAAAATTATGAACAGAATGCTTTGCATAAACATATAACTTCCTTTAGTAGTCATAGATTTGGGTTTATATCATTGACCATATTAATACACATAATAAAGGTGAACCAGATGATGACTTTTTGGAACTTAAGGAATTAAAATGGCAATTGAAGATGATCACAACTGTATATCCATGTTTAAATGACATGATTTCCATCAGTAGTGTTTTGCTGTTGAAGGCAGCTCTTAGCATGTGATTGTGTATTGGTCACTATTCATTGAACTGTTTATACAATACCTGTATTTTACTCACTATTTCATGGTATATGCACACACACACACACACACACACACACACACACACACACACACACACACACACACACACACACACACACACACATATTTATTTATATATATATATATATATATACATATATATACACACACACACACACACACACACACACACACACACACACACACACACACACACACACATATTTATTTATATATATATATATATATATATACATATATATACACACACACACACACACACACACACACACACACACACACACACACACACACACACACACACACACACACACACACATAGACACAGACACACATACATTTTTTTCTTTATAGTATTCATTGTTTTCTTTTTTAGAGATTATACTTCTGCATTTGATTTAGGCTTAGTGTATTTAGGATTAGATTACAGGAATTTTAATCATGTTCAACTTATATAGTGTTATGGATGTTTCTTTAAATTTGTTTGTAGAGCACTATTTAATTAATTAATTATGTGACCTTAGTGGGACTATAAATGTAAAACTTTGACTGTCATGGCTATTCTGAAGAAGTCCATTTACTAAGACAAAAGCGCTTGAATTGTTTTACTAAAGTAGTGTGACTTTCTTTTTGTTCCCGACTTCCAATTTATTTCTTTGCTGTTCTTAAAGTGCAAAGCAATACTAAACCTGTTTTTCTATTACCTTTTTAAGTGAATCATTATAAAAGTTTATCAGTTCTCCCTGGAGTCATGTAGTGATCTCTCTGGCTTTGGTCCCAAAGCCTCATCGCATACAGAAACATCCCTATCTTCCTCAACTGTCCCTAATTTTACAGAACACTACTGCTCTTGTCTCTTATGCTTGCCCTGGCCTCATAACTCATGGACTCTTGCCCCTGGCCCTCATAACTCATAGACTGTTGCCCCTGGCCTCATAACTCATGGATTGTTACAATTATTGCATAATGACAAACACTACAGTTTCATATTTCCTGTTAGGTAAAAAATGCCCTGCTACACTAACTTCTCATTTAGCACTGATGGTCAAGGTACCTCATTAGTAAGTTGCTCCTTGTGTCAAAGGTACATTGTTTGAAAATTTTCCTTAACTTTAATTATTTATTTTCAAAGGCATTGATGTATTATGTAGAAATGTCACTGGCGCCCACTGGTGGACCAAAGAGCTAATAATATGTTTCTGAGTAGCGAGGGTACAAGGTCTGAATCTGTTCATGTACCTTTAAGACACAATATAAAGAGCTCCCCTGATGTTTGGTGTTCTCCCTGCCTCATGTCTTTTGTGCAGCACAACTTTGTTTCATTTTTAAGGCACAATATAAAAGGTTATCCCTGAGGTTTACTGTTTCTCTGCACACTGTTTCCCACACACATACATACACAACACACACACACACACACACACACACACACACACACACACACACACACACACACACACACACACACACGCACACACATCACCCACTCTCACACATACATACACACACATGCATTCATGCATGCACACACAGCTCCACACCAAATCTGATTGTACTCACTGACACACTCTCCCATTCACCCACACACATACCTGCATACACACACACACACACACACACACACACACAGCATTCACACCTTACACTGCACATACCTCTACACGTAGTCACACATACAGCAACACACATACCCATACTCACAAACATACACCACCTGTCCACTATACTCCAGGTACTTCCCTCTAATGTGATGAATAAACTCTAGATTTTGGCCATGTTTATTAACAATGTCATCTGATTTACCTTATGTAGCTGTGTGATTCTCTGAATCTCTAGGCTGTGTAATTTCCTTACCACAGGCATTTCTATGGTGAGAGCTCATGGCTAACTGTCATATGCTGCCCCACTGCAACACCTCATTAGCATATGCAATAGCCAATGGAGATAGCCCACTGCAGCACTGCCCCTCTTCATGGTGCGGCACCATTGTAGAGCTGTCTGTTAGTCAAATATACTTATAGCAAGGTGTACACCAGGCATATACTTTATGGTCTTCTTCTTCTCTTTCGACTGTTCTCATTAGGGGTCGCCAAAGTGGATCATCTGTTTCCATTTCTTCCTGTTCTCTGCATATTACTGTGTCACACCAGCCACCTGCATGTCCTCTCTCACCACATTCATAAACCTTATCTTAGACCTTCCTCTTTTCCTCTTACCTGGCAGCTCCATCCTTAGCATCCTTTTCCCAATATACCCAGCATCCTTCCTCAGCACATGTCCAAACCAATGTAATCTCGCCTCTCTGACTTTGTCTCCAAACCGTCCAACCTGAACTGACCCTCTAATATACTGATTCCTAATCCTACTTTATGGTAACCTTTCTGAATTTGGCCTTATGGAAAGGGTTTTTAGTAAGGTAATGTGTGTGGCTGGGATTAGGGGCAGGGGTAGAATTACAGCCACCTGCACCACCTTACTCAAGTGTGCTAACCCTAACTCTTCCCCTGTTTAGAATTCTTTGGAGTGTTTCCAGTTGTTGAATATGCTTGGATTTGTGCATACCTAAGGGGTGTCACTATATTCAATTATGGGTGTGATAAGGGAGGAGTAGACTGGTAGGATGACTTTTCTGAGTTTTGAGGATAACTGGACAAGACAGAAAGATTTCCTCACTATGATGAAACCACCATGGTCAAATAAATGAGTGAGCTGTCTGCAAAAGTAACCAGGTGTTTTATGAGGATGTCTGTCTGAAGAGCAATACCAGTTATACTGTCTGTCTGAAGAACAATAGCAGTTATACTGTATGAGGAGGGAGCAGCTTTTTTGTTGAATGCTACCATGCTGTGCTTTTCTCAGTTTCGGCTGAGACTATTTTTGGTACAACAGGTAAGTACATATTCCAGCCCTTAATGAAGCTGTTTGTTATTAGTTGCTGAGTGGATAATGATGACCAGCTTACAGTCATCACAAATTTGGCCAACTACACTTCTGGAATATCGATTTGGATATCTGCAAAATAAATGCCAAACTGAACAGAGACCAGTACTGACCTTTGAGGTATCAATTTTACTTACTGAGAAGGCACCAGCAGTGCTCACAGCATGAGATCTGTTGAACAGCCAATCTGCAACCAAATGGACAATGTATGGGTTTACATTGTTTGTCTAATGTTTCAGTTATACCAGTGAGGGGATAGTGTCAAAAGTTCAGTCAGCTTGTGATAAGTAGCATGCAAAAACAAAGAGGGACCACTGTCCTCAGCCTCTGTAACCTTTTTAAAGAAACTTAGTAGGTTCAGGAGACAGGCCTTCCTTTCACAAAAAACAGACTGACTAAAGACCGAATCGGTTAAGCTGCCAGTGTCTACATGAATGAATTCTGCTATGATACACTCCACAGGTTTACATATAAAGCTGGTAAGGCTGATAGGCTTACAATTAGTTGGGTTTGTAGAGGGGCCACACTTGTGTTGAAGATTCATAGTAGATGTTCTTCAGGCACCAGACACAAACCCTACGAAGATGAAAAGACTGAATAGTTTAAGTAGGTACTCAGATAGTGCATACTTCACACTGATGAGAAGGCAACCTGATATATTATCTGGTCCCAGAGATATTATTTTTAGCTTTTGACATGGATACCAAGGTTTGTTCTAAAGCAGTTGTAGGGGGAAACTACATTTTTTCTGGCATAATGGGGACAATGATATTGGTAGGTAGGGTAAATTTAGCACTAACTTTGCCTTGAAATGCATATGTTATATTTATGGGATCAGAATGTGTGATAATATTATAGACAGTGTGGTGCATTGCTGAACATTATGCCTTAATTTCAGGAAATAACTTAAAATGTATTTATAGTCTCCTTTGGTAGCTATGGTGACTTTAAGCTCATACTCCACTTTACATTTTCTGACATTTCTCTTACGTTTCTTACTGGAATGTTTTCAGTGCAGTTTTGAGGTACAGGTATGGGGATTTCTTACAAAATTCACTATACTTGGGCTGCAAACCAATCATTTTAATCAGGATGGTGCAGTGGTGCAGCGGTAGTGTTGTCACCTCACAGCAAGAGGTCCTCCCGTTTGATTCTCGGCTGAGGTGCCTTCGGTGTGGAGTCTGCATGTCCTCCCTGCATTTATGAGAGTTTCCTCTGGGTGCTCCGGTTTCCTCCCACATTACAAAGACATGTATCTGGAGCCTTTCTCCCTGGGCCTCTGTTGAAAATTGGCTTCATTCCAAGTTGGACTTTTCCAGTTAACAAATGTAAAATAAAGAGGGTCAAAGTCTGCACTTTTGTGGCAGAAGAAGGCTAATTTCACCCATCTGAGCTGGAAGTTGCTGGTGGAAAGCTTATTCTGAGCTTACCTGATTGGCCTGTGTGCATGCCTGCTTTAAAACTCACTCTTTCTTGCTTGTATTTATGTTTATGGAAGTCTTGGCTCAGTTATTAAGAGCTGCTCAATGCCTGGTAACAATGCCAGTGAGTCTGAGAGGTTTTGTTTGCATAGGAAGCTATCATTTGCAAGAAAAATGAAATTAAGTATAATTTTGCACTTGTATTACTTGTTTTTATTGCATTCTCAAAGATTTATGTACTATTTATTGTTTTTATTGTGATTGCTGTTCTGCAATCGTAGTATTCTAAATATAGCATATCTGCTATTCTCAGTGCATTTAGGCATCTGTTTTTGTGATTCCCTAATAGTTGGGCTCTAGACTAGTCATTTTACCTTAAGAGGGTAAAAGTCTGCCCTCTTGTGGCTGATTTCACCTATCTGCGCTGGGAATTGCTGGTGGAGAGTGTTTTGTCCATTCCTGATTGGCCTGTGTTTACACGTACTTGCTTTTTTCTGCATGTATATAATCCCCGTGTTTGCCTGATGGTGCTCGTCGTACAGCAGTGGTTAGTGGTGCCCTGTATATATGCAATCACTAGAAGGTGTACTTTCCCTATAAAAGCTACCTCTGAAATTTTCCACAGTCATGCACTACTCCAGCATCAGCTGGTCTGCACATTGAGCAGCATTGCCACATTTAATTAGCTGTACATTACATTATACAGCACTCACAACTATTGCTGCTCACAAAGTACCTCATTTGCATACTGGGCAGCATCACTGCATAGGTTAGCTGTAGATTACACTAAGTAAGCAGCCATCCTTTACCCATATGTAAACATCCCCCATTCATACCTCTCAGCTGTCTACATTTTCACACAATGTCACTAAGTAAGCAGCCATCCTTTACCCATATGTAAACATCCCCCATTCATACCTCTCAGCTGTCTACATTTTCACACAATGTCACTAAGTAAGCAGCCATCCTTTACCCATATGTAAACATCCCCCATTCATACCTCTCAACTGTCTACATTTTCACACAATGTCACTAAGTAAGCAGCCATCTTTACCCATATGTAAACATCCTCCATTCATACCTCTCAACTGTCTACATTTTCACACAATGTCACTAAGTAAGCAGCCATCCTTTACCCATATGTAAACATCCCCCATTCATACCTCTCAACTGTCTACATTTTCACACAATGTCACTAAGTAAGCAGCCATCTTTACCCATATGTAAACATCCCCCATTCATACCTCTCAACTGTCTACATTTTCACACAATGTCACTAAGTAAGCAGCCATCCTTTACCCATATGTAAACATCCCCCATTCATACCTCTCAACTGTCTACATTTTCACACAATGTCACTAAGTAAGCAGCCATCCTTTACCCATATGTAAACATCCCCCATTCATACCTCTCAGCTGTCTACATTTTCACACAATGTCACTAAGTAAGCAGCCATCCTTTACCCATATGTAAACATCCCCCATTCATACCTCTCAACTGTCTACATTTTCACACAATGTCACTAAGTAAGCAGCCATCTTTACCCATATGTAAACATCCCCCATTCATACCTCTCAACTGTCTACATTTTCACACAATGTCACTAAGTAAGCAGCCATCCTTTACCCATATGTAAACATCCCCCATTCATACCTCTCAACTGTCTACATTTTCACACAATGTCACTAAGTAAGCAGCCATTTTTACCCATATGTAAACATCCCCCATTCATACCTCTCAACTGTCTACATTTTCACACAATGTCACTAAGTAAGCAGCCATCCTTTACCCATATGTAAACATCCCCCATTCATACCTCTCAACTGTCTACATTTTCACACAATGTCACTAAGTAAGCAGCCATCCTTTACCCATATGTAAACATCCCCCATTCATACCTCTCAGCTGTCTACATTTTCACACAATGTCACTAAGTAAGCAGCCATCCTTTACCCATATGTAAACATCCCCCATTCATACCTCTCAACTGTCTACATTTTCACACAATGTCACTAAGTAAGCAGCCATCCTTTACTCATATATAAACATCCCCCATTCATACCTCTCAACTGTCTACATTTTCACAGAATGTCCAGATTTTTGCCTCATATTTTGTCCGGTTCTTCATAAAATTTGTGGTTTTCTGGCAAAACAATAGGATGAACTAACAATTAAAGTCATTAAATAATGACATGCATTTGAGATTCAGACTTCATATCCTTCAGAAAATGCATGCTAAAACAAATTCTGTTATTCTAGCAGCTTTCTAAGTTCATAAGAGCAACATTTAAAATGTGCCCCTATTTTTGGGCCATTGTCCCCCCATTTTTTCAGGTTTTGTTCAGATTTCTTGTGCTAAGAGGTTGAGAGGTATGTCGCCATTCCATTCCCTTGAAAAGCACATGTTAAGGATTAGCAACCATGCATAGGCACATTTCTGCTATCTCTGCTTCTCTTTTGGTGGATATTGGCATCCTGAAGTAATGTAGAAAGAATTCGCTTACCTGGCCATTCAAGATTATAAGTTTTCGACCCTTAGCTGTAGATGTTTAGGCATTCAACAAGTTAGGCGGTCAATTAGATAATATAGACCCAGCACATACATACTATTTTCTATCTTGTCTCTGTCTATATCACCACCTGGGTGGAATACCTCAGGTCATTCACTCCCACATGGACCAGGTTCATAGATCCTGGCATTCAACAAGCAGATTACAGTCACCTCGTTTTGTCCAGCTAGGTTTTGTGGAGTCTGTATGCCTAACTGTAAAGCCACCTATGACTAAAACATTTCCCTGCGTAGAGGCAGATTTAATGGATCTTAAGGGCTTTGGCCTTATTTCCTGATGTCTCTTGGGTGAGGTCTAAGGACATACATTATGTGTGAATAGGCAGGGATTACATGTTACCTTGAGTGATGGAGACTGGAGCCTCTCAGCATTTTTCTTTACAGCCTCAGCATAAGTTATGGGTTAGTGGTGTGTTGTGACTGATGTGGTGTTGTAGATGTAAAATGTTTACTGATACTGAGCTGATGTGAGAGGTTTGTCTCCATGACGTTTAGATATTTACATCTCTCACAGGTTGCCCTGTCAATAAAGAAGCAGAGAACAGTTAGTAAGCTGGTTGCTACACTGCCTTCAAATACCTAATGTGGTACGAATGGCCACAGATTGGATAAATGCAAACTTCTGAGTCATGTTGTCAAATAGCGGAAGACTTCTAAAACTAATTATAGCATTCAAGTTTGGCAGGAGTCTTTTATAACAGACCATGAAGATTTATGAATGAAGCATTTAGGTAGAACATTTTCAGTTTTTACTAAATTAAGGTCTATCAGCAATAAACCAGATTCAGTTTTTATGTCATATTCCCTTTCTGATCCTAGCAATCATAGCAAATTTAGTGCAACTGACCTTTGCCAGTCTTCATTCACTTCTTGACTCAATTAACTTTCTTCTAGCATGTCACAAAATGCAATAAAATTTGCATTCCCTTATCAAGGACAACAAATCCTTTATGCATTTATTTTACAATAATTTTCCTAGTAATTGCTTTTTCACCTCTCCGTAAAGATGTAGTACACTTTGAAATTATCACTGGAGGTTCTCATTCCAGTCTTTACAGTATTATATAACAGAATGCACCCCTTTCTGTGACACTAGCACCCTTAGCAATAGTATTAATAATCAGAGCATTAGTTCCACTTTCAAATCTTATTAGTTTCCTCTTACACACGCTGTTAAAATAAACATATGGCCCAAAAGTTAAATAACACTGCTTTGTCACAGTACTAAATGCACTGCTTACATAATGCAGCAATTTGTCAGTATTTAACACTATATCATCAATAAGTCACTTGGAATATTCTAATTAAACACTGCAGACAATTTTGTTAGAGATTAAGGCTGCCCAAATTTGAGCACACTAAGTGCACAGTGTTTTTCTTTATCATGACAGAACAATACAGCAAATTAACTAGTTAATGTCATGCATACTGTTTTACATCAAGCTGATGCCACAACTAACTCCGCTTATTTTTCACTGTCACACACATTTAAACTTAATCTCTGACTTAGAATAAACACCACTGTTTATGCATCAGCATTACTCCAATAACAGATGTGATTTAGATATTGTAATACCATGTCAGTATTGGTTGGTACATTACTGAACACTCCACTTATTAAAGGTTCGATAACTATAGTTGGAATAGTATAACGAGTTAGCTGTCGCATAGTATAGGGGCTGCCTTATCTCTCCATTAAATAAGAGGTTAAAGGATACCATGCCTGTATTATTTATTGTTATAATCTTCATGGGCCCATATTATACAGAATAGGAAAATTCACATCCACAGCCCCCTTTTTCAGTCTTCTTCAGATGAATACCTAATCTTTATTAATTTGAAGATTGTCTAAACAGTTTTTGATATCCAAAATAATGAGTTATTGTATACATTTAAATATGAACAAAATAAAATGAAAGGGACCTCTTTTTGTTAACGTTTTACTTCACATTTAATAATTATTTTAGATAGCCCATTTTCTTATTTCCCTAATAAGAATTTTAGGTCACATCTTACCATAAAAAACTGCAAATCAACAGTGACGTGTTTTCTGAAACATACTTTAGGTAACAATAAGCATATGTCTGTTCATAACTGATCACCATCAAATAGAGTTCTGAAACCTTTCATTGCATATTTCTATTACAGTGTTATATAAAAACGCTTCACTTTTCTGTTTGATTGATGCTGCTACTCCTCTTCCTCTTCCTCTTCCATTGTTCTCACATTTGCCTGTCAGGCCTTTTAAGGTACATGTCTCAGCCTTAGGTGCTTGTTTGACATTACAGCCCTCTGTGTCCTAACAGCTGCTTATATTACAGGTGTTCTTAGTTTGAGGACTCAAAAAATAAGTTGCGCCATTGTGGGACATCAATTTTGCCAGAAACAGACATGCGGTTAATACAACTGAAATAAGCCATAGTTGTTCAGAGTCAAATTCCAGGAATTTTAACAAGGCAGTGGACAAAGTAATGTAGCTATCAAGGTAACACCTACTTCAGTAAAAAGGTACCCCCTCCCACTTTGACAGAGTTCCACTAGTGACAACATGCCATCTAGAATAAAAAAAAAATAACAATACTCATTTACTAAGACAATTTGAGAAACATAGAAACATTTTCACATATTTCATTTAAACTACCAGAAAATTTACAGATTTTATTTGTGAGAAGCACACTTAGACTAAAGGAGACCGCAGTCCAAAATAGCACAAACTCTGAAACAATCCAAGGTGCAAAACATGTCAGATAATTTGTAATTTTTCAAATGTATTTTCACAGAACAGAAGTTTCAAAGTACATGGTTTCTTTACCTGCCCTTCAAAGAATATGGCTTATCTTATCAAATGCAAGAAATGTTCACATCCAAAATATATATATAATATTATATTATATGTTATATTATAGTTATATAAGAGAAACAGACCACAGGCTCAGAACAAGGATGAATTCCCATGGACATACAGTAAAATGCAAAGTGACTGACAAGCCAGTCTGTTCATTTTGTATCAGACATGTTAGTAATGATTCTTGTAGACACTTTCATGCACCTTTAGAAAGAAGGAAAATGGAGATTAATTAAGGTAATTCGTTTGCTCAGACTGAAAGTACTCTGAAGCAGGATCATGGCTTTCTCTCTCTCTGTCTCTTTCTTTCAGCTTTTGCAACTTATTTCCTCAATAAGTGCAAATCACAGTAGACTTGAGCTGTCTTCTCTGCTAAATGAGAATTGTTTCTAAAATAACCTGATGGGATAATCTATATTTTATGGTAGGCCATGACCTGTTTTTCCTAAAGTTTCAGCCTTAGAGATGCACATATTCACACACACACACACACACACACGCACGCACGCACGCACGCACACACACACACGCACACGCACACACACACACACGCACACGCACACACACACACACACACGCACACGCACACGCACACGCACACGCACACACACACACACACACACACACACATACTCTATATGTCTCTCAAGCTTACCTGTCATAGTAAGCATCCAAGCTACACACATTTTTTCCCTCACTGGCATTTTTCAAGTACCCTTTTAAGTCAATGAGGAAAAATTCTGTACTTCCTTTTCTTGGCACAAGTTAATATTAAAGTATCATATCAGCAACCTAATCACTCCTGATAAAAGACTCATGTAAATCTGAAATCTGAGTAATTGTAAAACATATGTTGGTCCAATAAGAGGTGCTGTACCACCCCTACGCCTTTGTATGAACCCACAGAATTGTCTGACTTTACAGTTCCTACATATTTAGTCTCCATTGCTTCAAAAATGAATACTTAATACATAAATTCCTTTAATTTAGCCAGTGCTTCCTCAGCATTAGCAAACATCAGCAGACTTCCTACAGGAAATAATTTCAACACTGCATCTTTTACACTCCATAATAGCACCCAGAACTACAGTTTCTGTTGACTCACATCTATATAATTATCATCTGCATGCACCATCTAAAAAATCATGATCTACATATATCCTCTGAATAATCAAGTATGTACAACCTGAATAATCATGATCTATGTATACTACTTGCATAATCAAAACCCACATGTGCCATCTGAATAACTATGATTCACGTACTCACATGATTGAAATAATCATATCCACATGTACCATCAGAATAATTATGATCCATATGCATCATCAGAATACTCATGATCCAAACATACCACCTGAATAACCATGTGCTACATGTACCATCTGAATAATTGTGATCCACATGCAATTTCTGAATAATCATAATCTACATGCACCATCTGAATAATCATAATCCACATGTATCATCTGAATAATCATAATCCACATGCACCATATGAATAATCATGGTCCACAAGTAGAAAATGAATAATCATGATCGTATTGCACTACCTGAATAATCAAGATCCCCTAGTGTTATATGAACAATCTATCATTTGAATAATCATAATCCACATGTATCATCTGAATAATCACGATTTGCATGTACCACATGAATAATCATGATCCACATGCACTATCTCAATAATCACAATTTGCATGTACCATCAGAACAATCATGATCCAGACATACCATCTGAATAATAATGGTCCACTATACCATCTGAATAATCATGATTATCATGTGACAACAGAATAATCATGATCCACATGCACCATTGGAACAATCATATTCCACGTGTACCATCTGAATAATTATAATTCATATGTACCTGAATAATTATAATCCAGATGTACCCCTGAATAATCATAATCCAAATACATCACCTGAATAATCATAATCCACATGTACCATCTGAATAATCATGACAAAACTAAACAATTTAATTTATCCAGTTATAGTATCAGCTGCAGCCTGCATCTGCTTAAATTAATATGGGCACTACACTCAAACCCAACTAGCAACAAATCTGAGGTGCTGATGATGTCATTTGCATCCATGGCAGGCACACCCATTGCCACTCTGAAGCTCCAATACTGCTGTGATATTTCTGGAATTGTCATTGGCAACTGGCATACTTTTTCATTTCCCAGTGATGATATCATGAGGCCTCTCTAATGTGCCAACTTAGTTCTCATAGTCTTCAGTAAACACAGTCTTTCTTCTCCTTCCAACACACTAGTCAGTTGCAATTCTTTTCTGTAAGTAGGTCTATGGCTACAGGAGTAAAGCCCTGACAAAGCCGCAGTTGACTTGAAATCAAGTATCAGTTCAGGTGCCCATAGACGCTGCCATGGGATGGTGCTGATCAACCTTTGAAAACTTGCCCTTCCTAGTTAGGAGGGAGGGATGGAAGCAACTCTGGCATATTCAAGGGTGACACCTAACAAAAGCACTGGGTGTTGTTCATTTGAATTTGAACCATCTAAACCCTGGTCTCTCATGGTGCTTCACATCAGTAAAATCAAGAGGATTTCAGCATGCAGAGGTACTTATTCTTTACAGGGATAAAAAGTGCAGGTTTTCAGGTGTCACTGAGAGGGAGAAGTGCTCCCAATGTGGGGAGGGTAAGCCACCCTTCAAGAACCAGAAAGCTGACCCACTCTCTATCATCTGATGGTGAACAGAAGAGCCAATTCTGATTCCCAGGTAGGATTCTCACCCGGTCTAGGATTGACCAGCTACCATGTCCCTGGGACTTTATGCAAGCCTTATCCTCCATTGCAACTAAGACTTCATTCATATTTTCTGCTCAGTTGCCTAATTCTTCCATTGTATTTCATACTTCAAGAAACTGTAGTTTATCTGGCATCATGGTGGCCTGTTTAACATATGTCATAGTAGTAACCAATATAGGACAACGGAAGAACCACAAGCTGCTCCAAAAACATTTCATTCATAGATAACAACCAGGTTTAGTGCTTTAGTTCCAGTTAGAACTTCATGAGATCAAACACAATTAATGAAAAACTGTTTAAATATACAAATTAACCAATGGAAACTAAGGTAAAAAACACATGACTATTAAAGTCAAATGATCCATAAAAAACATAAAATTACATAAAAGTACATATAACTCTTGAGTTTTAAAACCGGTGCTACAGAATACCCATTATTCAAACCAGATGGATATAAAGTGTTTAAATGTATCTGCCATCTTAATTCCGGTAATAAAAGATGTTTAACTACAATTTTACCCTGGATATCCTTTTTTACTTGTTGTATGACCAGGAACCCAAACTTATGTGAAGGGTTAACCTTTAAATGCCTATACAGGGCATTTGTGTTTTTTTCTTTTCTAATATCCAAAAAATGTTCATACATATGGCGTCTTAATCTACATGAAGTTTTTCCAACATAATATGATGGAAAATGTTGGCACCGAGCCAGGTATACTACCTGAGAAGAAGTACAATAAAAATGACCTTCAACTTTGTAGACATTCCCTCTAATTTCAAAACTTCTAAACTTTTTTCATGACTGCCCAAATTATATGTTGTAATAAAAGAGTGTTTTGTACTAGCAGACTCTTGACTATTCTGTGGTGGTATGTTATGTGACGTTAACTGACCCTGTCCATTATATAAAATGGGAGCAAAAATACCTAACCTTTTCTTGGTTATTACTTCAACCTTCATCTCTTGTAAAAGTGCCATCAGATACCCCCTGTTTACAAACATTTCAATTAGTTTTCTGTTTCCACCAAAAAGGTGTCCATATCAGATACCATCCAAGCTAGTCTAACTAAATGGCCCTTGACCACTGATCTTTTTTGATACTGGGGATGCCAACTCTAATAATGTAGGTAGTTGTTTGAGAATGTAGGCTTACGATAAGTATTAGATACATAACAAGATCTTTGTACATTTTTACTAACAGACACATCTAAAAAGGAAATATTATTCTGGTCATAATTGTGGGTAAATTTTAGAAACACTACAGTATTATTGATATAAGACAGAAATTCATGGAGTTTCTCCTCAGTCTGAACCCACTCTTTTATTACAGCATATAATTTGGACAGCCATGAAATAAGTTTAATACTTTTTAAAAACTGGCCCTTATTTATTTCTGACCCTCTATTGTAGGAAAAATTTGGGGAAAAACCATCATTAGTATATAGAAAAGATAAATCTTTTAAACAACTTACTGAATTTAGGGGCTAAAAAACAATCAGAAGGGGAAATTGCAAATGTGGCCAATGTTCTCAATGTAGGTTCATCATTGAGAAAGAAAGTTTCGAAATTAGAGGGAAAGTCTACAAAGTTGAAGGTCATTTTTATTGTACTTCTTCTCAGGTAGTATACCTGGCTCGGTGGCAAAATTGTAAATCATATTATGTTGGAAAAACTTCATGTAGATTAAGACACCATATGTATGAACATTCTCTGGATATTAGAAAAGAAAAAAACACAAATGCCCTTTATAGGCATTTAAGGGTTAACCCTTCACATAGATTTGGGTTCCTGGTTTTACAACAAGTTAAAAAGGATATCCAAGGGAAAATTGTAGATGAACATCTTTTATTATATGAGTTAAGATGGCAGATACGTTTAAACACTTTATATCCACCTGGTTTGAATGATGGGTGCTCTATAGCACCGGTTTTAAAACTCAAGAGTTATATGCAATTTTATGTAATTTTGTGTAATTTTATGTTTTTTATGGATCATTTGACTTTAATAGTCATGTATTTTTTACCTTGGTTTCCATTGGTTAATTGGTATATTTAAACAGTTTTTCATTAATTGTGTTTGTTCTGATGAAGTTCTAACTGGAACAAAAGTGCTGAACCTGGTTGTTATCTATGAATAAAAAGTTTTTGGAGCAGCTTGTGGTTCTTCCATTGTCCTATATTGGTTAACATATAACATCTTAACATCATCAATGCCATTTACTTGCAGTCTCCTTTCAATAGTGCAGAAGTATACAGCAGAGCTCGATTCTCTTCTCACCTCCTGATTACCTCAAAATTCTATCAAGTTCATTTCCCATTCTACATTTTTTCCCCTATTTGCCATTATTTCAATATCAAGACATTTTCATGTTGCAGGCTTAGTGATTTACACTGCATAGGTTTATCTAAAAACCAAAAAAAAAAATTAATAAACACAATATATGGGCACGAGGGAACCAAAGTCACCAGGAACTGCAGGATTTCCCTAATTTCCATCAGTTTTTGCACTTTCACTGAAACATCTACTCCTTTCTATTAGACTGCTTCTGTGTTTTCCAGTAATATACTTTCCCTGATTCATTTCCCTAGTTAATTCACATTCCACTACTGCATTCAGTAGTACCTTTCTATAGATTTTGAATGTGCTTTATGTTCCTAACAAATTAATGCTATATTGTTTCTACGAACTTAAGTAGTCCAATTTCATTAGTCCTCTTTTATGAATTGTATCCCTCATAATTTCACCTTTCTAATACTCTTCCTTCCCATCCCTGGAATTTATCATCCTTCCATCCATTTTCTAGATTATGTATTATGGTGAGGGCCTTGATAGTAGTACACTGAACAGGGCAAACTTGTCTTTTCAATTTACAACAAAACTTCCTAGCTCAGTTTTTCATTATTCAGTGAACATATATTCATCTGTAATAGTATATATCGGAACAGGGCCGAGCTCTTATTTTTCCTCTTCCCCACAGCTGACCGCCACCGACCACCAGCTCCTTTTTCTTGTTTACCAGTTCTACTGAACCTGTCTCAGTTCCATATGAGCTCAACTCCACCCACGTCCAGGGTGGGTGAGGAGACTGAGGATGTTGGTGCTGCTAGGAAGAGTGCCATAACGCCTCTCACCCTGAAGCAGCCTCATGAACTGTGCAATTGCTGCTTTAAAGAGTGACATAACTCCCAGCACCCTGTAGCTGCCTCATGAGCTTAGTAATTGCTGCTTTTGGGAGGCACATCAGATCATGCAAAACATCTCAACCACTTGCTCACCAGACTTTTGCCACTATTATTGCAGTAAGCCTAGGCTGTCTTCCACCCCCTAGGATAGACAAAACACAATATTGGCCAGTCACTTTCATCCTCTCCTGCATGGCTATTGCAGGTCCCATGCTGTTAGTCAAATAATTGGCCATTTGGATCCCAGTATGGGGCTTTATCCTTCTGTGCCATGTGGTGACTTCTGTTCTTTCAGAGTATAACTACCATGTAATTTCAGACCATTCTAGAAGGAAATGCTGCGGCCAAACAGCATTGCTGAAGTTAAAAAATACTTTATTAAACTAGCTGACAAAGCATTACATATTCTGAACTTCAACTTTTAAGCATGAAAAGAATTATGTAGTGGGCACAGTCTTGCATTTCCTACTTAAAGCTGCATTATAATATACAACACTAAACTAAATAAATGATACTAAAATGCATAGACTACCTATTATATGCATAACTGTTCAGTCTTTATTACACAAAATCAGCCTACCTAACTGGCTGTTACAGTTATATGTTTCATCCCTAATGTTTTCTTTTTCTATTCAGATGTTTGCATGACTTCATGCTGTTGTCCACATATTGATTCTAGCTGTTCAGCAGAGACTCTCTTTACATGATTCTTCACAATGTTCCAGTGATTCATCCAAAGTCTTCCAACATGTCTTACAGTGACTCCTCATATTGTTATTATGTCTACCTTCTATACATGCTGGGAAAACCCTAAACTACATGCAAAGTTTCCTTATATCATAGCTAATATAAAATATGTACTAAGTATACTGCATATACCTAGGCTATTGCTATAAAGCTACCACAGCTTTTCTGTGCAGTTTAGTACAGTCTATATTTACACTTCAGGTCAGGATTTCTTTGGCAGATATAAACATTATTTTTAGGTAATCATGTCCATTTATAAACATGCTCATAAAATATGTGTCTAAATTATTTTAGAAGCATTCTATGGACTACTATTAATTATTGACAAATTGAAGCCTGACATACTGATAAACATATTCCAGCGAAGTGGTTCTTTAATTGTGTGCTCTCTTCCATTAAAAGAGAACAGTATAATGTGTTGTCCAGAATTGTTACTGCCAATAGCTATTTCACACATACAATAGAAGCAAGCAAAGTAGCAAAATGCTATGAACTTAATTCACATTTGTCACATATAATATCCATGCATATTATTTAAGGTAAATAATTTATAAGCACTCTGGCGCATATATTTTCAGTCATGGATATTATTTTATTGATGCTAGACAGTGAAAGTGTTTAACCTTCCCTTTCTTTGCCATCAATTACTGATAAGTTACTTCTTCTTTCGCTACAGATGCAAAGACTGCTGGTCCTACAACATATCTAGTTTTGTTAAGAGATGAGGTTGCAAATATATATATATATATTTTTTTTTTGAAAAAGAGTATCGTTCTTTGTAACAAGACCCTGATATGTCACTGCAGCTGCTTTATACAGTCAAATGATTATGCATACAGAATTACTTTATTTGGCTGCACAGCATATTTTACCATTAGGAACATAAACAAGGTGTATATGTAAGGGGTCCTAAAATACTGGAAACTGTTACAGTCTGAATGTGCTTTACGTTCCTAACAAATTCAAATGTTTATTTATGCACTATATAATATAGCCATTTAGAGAATGGGCTTACTGTACATCAGCACCCTAACTGAAGAACGAGCGTTCTCCAGCAGGGTATTAATGTACAAGTAATACCTGGTGAAAAACGAGTCCGCCGCTTCACAGCAGCTTATCAAACCACCATGGAGCTCAGACTGAGAAAAACAAAATGGTCACTATTATTTTACGCTCACTAAGCAGCGCATCTATAAAATGTAAAATGTCAAAAAAAGAAGACAAAAAAGGTGTGTGTGTGTGTGTGTGTGTGTGTGTGTGTGTGTGTGTGTGTGTGTGTGTGTATGTGTGTGTGTGTGTATCCATGCATGTCAGTGAAAGTGAGAGCAAAGAGCCATTACTTTACACTCGCTAAGCAATGCTTTTGCTGTTTAGCGAGTGTAAAAGAAAAAAGAAAAAAATAAATAAAATAAAGCATGTGTGAGAGACTGTATGCGTGTATGAGAGTAACAGTGCTCGATCGAGTGTGTGCGTGTGTTTCTGTCTGCATGTGTGAGTGAATGTGTGCATGAAAGCAGAGAGACTGTGTGTGTATGTGTGTGTGTGTGTGGTGTGTGTGTGTGTGTGTGTGTGTGTGTGTGTGTGTGTGTGTGTGTGTGTGTGTGTGTGTGTGTGTCTGTATGGGTGTATGTGTTTGAATGTGTGCATTGTATAATGGGAGATGCAGTAGCTGTTATGACAGGTAACTACCGCAGGAAAGTGCTGATCTGCACCCACAGTAGTTAACAGCAATTCAGAAACATGCAAATCAGCCAATAATGAGGTCTAGCCTCATTGTTCCTAATGTGTCTGTGAATCCCAAAATACCTCATCATGGAAACAGGGCTTTTTTACAGCAGCCCTTAACAGGAGTGGTGGAGTTTTCTATGAATCCCCATGTATACTGATTTAAATGTACAGTCTACAAGAAAAGTGACCAGTACAATTTAGATACACTGATATGGAAGCATTGGTACTGACATTTGTTTTCCTAAACATTGACAAAATGTATATCACATTAAAAAAGTGCTTGATTATAAACAAAATATGAAACAGATCTTGTGAAGTTCAAATATCACTTGAAATATGAAAAGGGAAACTAGTGCATTTACCAAGAGTAGCTATGGTAAATAGCAAAAATGGAGTAATTACATTTTGAAGACAGTTCAAATCACATTTCTTCTGTAAACACGCACTGCATGAAAAATGAGTTCTCTGAACATGGTGACTGCAGACATTCTACAAAGGACTGAAAACTCTGTGTATAAGAATATGATGAGGAAAGCCATTTTTCATTCAATTGTTCATAACTGCAAAATAAAATAAATTCTGACAGTAAGGAAAATAAAGTAAATAATAAAACTGTCAGGATAAGTAATGTGCAAACTGGTGATGTAAGTCAACATGTTCAAAGCAATGTTATGCATGATGAAAATAAAGAAAACAATGTTATTGCAAAAAGAAAAAAAATAGACAATTAAAATGCTGATATGGTGGAGGAAGGGGAATGGAAAATAATTTTATTTAGAAACAATGAGTAAATATGCTACATTAAGATGGAATGATGAAGGAGTTACACATGCTATGTTAAGATGTAATGATGATGAAGGAGCTACACATGCTGCGTTATGATGTAATGATGATGAAAGAGCTACACATGCTACATTAAGATGTAATGATGATGATGAAGGAGCTACACATGCTGCCTTAAGATGTAATGATGATGAAGGAGCTGCATATGCTACATTAATATGTAATAATGAAGGCACTATACATGCTATGTTAAGATGTAATGATGATGAAGGAGCTACACATGATGCGTTATGATGTAATGATGATGAAAGAGCTACACATGCTGCCTTAAGATGTAATGATGATGAAGGAGCTACACATGCTGCGTTATGATGTAATGATGATGAAAGAGGTACACATGCTACATTAAGATGTAATGATGATGAAGGAGCTACACATGCTGCCTTAAGATGTAATGATGATGAAGGAGCTACATGTGCTACATTAAGATGTAATAATGAAGGTGCTACACATGCTATGTTAAGATGTAATAATGATGAAGGAGCTACATATGCTACATTAAGATGTAATAATGAAGGCGCTATACATGCTATGTTAAGATGTTAAGCCGCTGAATCACTTACAAATGCCTTCTACCAGCACCTGCAGGACTGCATGGATAAGGCAATCCCAAGCAAAACAAAGACTCTTTGTACCAAAGGCAAGCGTCCAGTCTGGTGGACCCCAGCCATAAACAAACTCTACAACAAAAGGAGGAAGCTACTACAAGATAGAGCAAATTCCTTAAAAGGTAAGACACCCTTGATCACTATAAGTAAAAAACTAAGAGCTCTCATAAAATCATCCAAAGCAAATTTCGAGAGAAAAATAGCTAAAGACTCAAAAGACAATCATAAGGCCTTCTTTAGCTATGTTAGAAACCTGGGAGGAAACTCCCAGATATGCTCAGAGCTAGTTCAAAATGATGTGAAGATTACTGATCCTACAGACATTGCCAACATACTGGCTGACAGGTTCAGTGCAAACTTCTCCCCCCCCCTAAAAGGAGAGATATCTGTACCAAACGATTGCAGCCCCCAAACATCTCCAGCGCCCAAGTGAGAACTGCTCTCTCCAAAGCAAAAACACAGCATCCATGGGACCTGATGGTGTCCCCGGCTGTGTGCTCCATGAACTCAATGAGGAATTAAACCCACAGCTAGGACAGCTGTTTAATCAAAGTCTTACCTCTGGATACGCACCCAGGAGTGGCGCACTGCAACTGTGGTACCACTTCACAAAGGCGGTGCCTCCACCGACCCTGGAAATTACCGCCCATTAGCTTGACAAGCCTTATCTGCAAAGCCATGGAGAGGATCATAATGGACCTCATAAATAAAGACATAGGGAATTTGCAGACTTTGGATCCAACCCAGTTTGGCTTTGTCAAAGGCAGATCATGCCTTTTAAACTTGGTTGACTTTTTCGAAACAGTCACCAAAGCCATTGATGAGGGAAAGGCAGTCCATACAGCCTACCTCGATCTGGCTAAGGCCTTCGATACAATACCCCATTCGGGTATCATTGAAAAACTCATCAGCTTAAATGTCAACCCATACATCACAAGATGGGTTGCAAACTGGCTGAGTGACAGAACCCACAGGGTCAGAGCTGCTGGCGCCATGTCAGACTCAAAGCCTGTAACAAGTGGTGTCCCACAGGGCTCAGTCCTGGGCCCACTCTTGTTTGGCATCTACTTTTCCGAAGTACAAGCAAACACAGGAGGGTTATGGCTGACAAAGTTTGCAGATGACTGCAAACTGGGCGCCATAGTAGAAAACACATCTGACACAGATATCCTTCAGAAGGGTCTCACAGAAACGGATAACTGGTGCCAGAGCCACGGCCTAAAGTTAAATGCCAAAAATGCATAGTCATACCCTTCGGGAAAAACAAGGTTACCCCTAGCTACCAAATAGGTGGCAATCCACTGAGCACAGAAGAAGTTATCAGGGACCTGGGGACCCAGGTTGATAGTAGTCTGTCATTCGACACCCATGTAGCTAAAGTAGTTAGGAAGACCTTCTACATTGCCCACCTTATCATGAAGGGATTCTCATCTAGATCAAGGGAGGTCATAGTCTCCCTTTACTCATCACTCATCAGACCAATGATTGAGTACAATGCCCCATTCAGAATGTATCTGACCCGACACTTGCAGCAGCTGGAGAGGCCACAAAAGTTCCTCACCAAAAGGATAAAGGGTCTCAAAATCTGTCCTATGCTGCCCGACTGAAAGAACTCCAGCTCTATTCAGTCGCTTACCGCTTGCTCAGAGGTGACCTTTGCCTAACATACAAGGCCATGTCAAACCCAGATTTGATGAATATGCTTCACCTCAAAAAATCTAGATCCATCAGAGCCACAAGGGCGGGAGACTTAAACCTTGACACGGCTATTAATAGGACGTGCTGGAGGGATAGATTCATCACCCAAAGACTCCCTATGCTGTGGAACAAAATCCCGGTACATGTGAGGCAGAGCACCTCGCTGGCCTTGTTCAAGAGAAATCTTGACCAATGGATGGGAGATCGCAGATATACCCCAGGGATTACCTCAGTGTCACTGCTCGACAGAGGCACAGAAAAATAATGGGTATAGTTCCCCATACTAAAGGGGTGGCCTAAGCCACAAAACGATGGGCTAGGCTTGTAAATGCCCTCGGGCAGATAGCCTAGTATGAACCTATGAACCTATGAACCTATGTAATGATGATGAAGGAGCTACACATGCTGCGTTATGATGTAATGATGATGAAAGAGCTACACATGCTGCCTTAAGATGTAATGATGATGAAGGAGCTACACATGCTACATTAAGATGTAATGATGATGAAGGAGGTACACATGCTGCATTAAGATGTAATGATGATGAAGGAGGTACACATGCTGCATTAAGATGTAATGATGATGGAGGAGGTACACATGTTGCGCTATGATATAATGATGATGAAAGAGGTACACATGCTACATTAAGATGTAATGATGATGAAGGAGGTACACATGCTGCCTTAAGATGTAATGATGATGAAGGAGCTACATGTGCTACATTAAGATGTAATAATGAAGGTGCTACACATGCTATGTTAAGATGTAATAATGATGAAGGAGCTACATATGCTACATTAAGATGTAATAATGAAGGCGCTATACATGCTATGTTAAGATGTAATGATGATGAAGGAGCTACACATGCTGCATTATGATGTAATGATGATGAAAGAGCTACACATGCTGCCTTAAGATGTAATGATGATGAAGGAGCTACACATGCTACATTAAGATGTAATGATGATGAAGGAGCTACACATGCTACATTAACATGTAATGATGATGAAGGAGGTACACATGCTGCATTAAGATGTAATGATGATGGAGGAGGTACACATGTTGCGCTATGATATAATGATGATGAAAGAGGTACACATGCTACATTAAGATGTAATGATGATGAAGGAGCTACACATGCTTCCTTAAGATGTAATGATGATGAAGGAGCTACACATGCTACATTAACATGTAATGATGATGAAGGAGGTACACATGCTGCATTAAGATGTAATGATGATGGAGGAGGTACACATGTTGCGCTATGATATAATGATGATGAAAGAGGTACACATGCTACATTAAGATGTAATGATGATGAAGGAGCTACACATGCTTCCTTAAGATGTAATGATGATGAAGGAGCTACATGTGCTACATTAAGATGTAATAATGAAGGTGCTACACATGCTATGTTAAGATGTAATGAAAATGAAGGAGCTACATATGTTACATTAAGATGTAATGATGAAGCAGCCACACATGCTATGTTAAGATGTAATGATGACAAAGGAGCTACATATGCCACACTAAGAATTAATAATGAAGGAGTTACACATATTATGTTAAAATGTAATGATGATGAAGGAGCTACACATGCTACGTTAAGTTGTAATGATGAAGAAGGTACACATGCTACATTAAGATGTAATGATGAAGGAGCAACACATGCTGCGTTAACATGTAATGATGATGAAGGAGCTACACATGCTGTGTTAACATGTAATGATGAAGGAGTTACACATGCTACATTTAGATGTAGTGTTGAAGGAGGAACACATGCTGAATTAAGATGTAATGATGAAGGAGCTACACATGCTACGTTAAGATTTAATGATGATGAAGGAGCTACACATGCTACGTTAAGATGCAATGATTAAGGAGGTATACATGCAACGTTAAGATGTAATGATGATGAAGGAGCTACACATGCTGCGTTAAGATGTAATGATGGTGAAGGGGCTACACATGGTACGTTAAGATGTAATGATGATGAAGGAGCTACACATGCTGCATTAAGATGTAATGATGATGAAGGGGCTACACATGCTACATTAAGATGTAATGATGATGAAGGAGCTACACATGCTACATTTAGATGTAATGTTGAAGGAGGTAAACATGCTACATTTAGATGTAATGTTGAAGGAGGTACACATGCTGCATTAAGATGTAATGATGATGAATGAGCTACACATGCTGTGTTAACATGTAATGATGATGAAGGAGCTACACATGCTGCATTAAGATGTAATGATGATGAGGGAGCTGCACATTCTACGTTAAGATGCAATGATGAAGGAAATACACATGCTGCGTTAAGATGTAATGATGATGAAGGAGCTACACATGCTGTGTTAACATGTAATGATGATGAAGGAGCTACACATGCTGTGTTAACATGTAATGATGAAGGAGCTACACATGCTATGTTAAGACACAATGATGAAGGAAATACACATGCTGCATTAAGATGTAATGATGATGAAGGAGCTGCACATACTGCGTTAAGATGTAATAATGATGAAGGGGTACACATGCTACATTTAGATGTAGTGTTGAAGGAGGTACACATGCTGCATTAATATGTAATGATGATGAAGGAGCTACACATGCTGCGTTAAGATGTAATGATGATGAAGGAGCTACACATGCTACGTTAAGATGTAATGATGATGAAGGAGTTACACATGCTACATTAAGATGTAATGATGATGACGGAGGTACACATGCTATGTTTAAGATGTCATAATGAAGGAGGTACACATCCTGCATTAAGATGTCATGATGAAGGAGCTTCTTATGCTACATTATGATGTTATGATGAAGGAGCTACACATGCTAGGTTAAGATGTAATGATGATTAAGGAGCTACACATGCTATGTTATGATGTAATGATGATGAAAGACCTACACATGCTACGTTAAGATGTAATGATGATGAAGGAGCTACATGTGCTACATTACAATGTAATGATGAAGGAGCTACACATGCTACATTAAGATGCTATGATGAAGGAAATGCACATGCTGTGTTAATATGTAATGATGATGAAGGAGCTACACATGCTGCGTTAATATGTAATGATGATGAAGGAGCTACACATGCTATGTTAAGATGTAATGATGATGATAAAGGGGGAAATGTGATAGACGGGGAAGTTTGGACATCTTTTTGGAATATGGTAAGAAAAAGAAATTTGGGGTAGTGAAAGAAGGAAAAAAGGAAATAAGTAATATAATTGTAGTGGTTGTGAGCAGGAAAATAATTAAAAATGAAGTGAGAACGTTGTCAATGACAGTATATGAATGATGTTACAATGTACGTGTAAATATAATCCCTAGGATTTAAAGAATGCTCACTGCTGACACAGAGTGCCCAATGAGGTTTAGTCAATTAGTGTAATGGTGAGAAAATGTGATTTAGAGTCAGGTGTGCCATAATTTGAAAGACCTGAGTACCATGTCTCTGAATCAATGACTAGTGATGCCAGACCTGACCACACTCGTATTTTCCCTGAAGCCACTCCTCTAGATGCATGTTCAGAGGTACACACATACACACACACACACACACACACACACACACACACACACACACACACACACACACAAACACACACTCCATGTAGGTATGCATTTTTGAACACAGAACAGAAAAATAATTTTACAATTTTGTAGGTTTTGGGGAAATATTATATTAAAGTTGGTAAAGGCAGATGCTCAGGAATAGCAATATTAGTAAAAACAGGAAACATCCAGGTGATTGATTTTGTGACTGGAATTCGGTGAAGGATTTTGATATGCGACAAGATGATGTGACAACTGATATAGGCAATAGTGCTATATGCTTACAGCCGTATGGGGGAGAGGACATGAATTTCTGAAACAATGAAACAGTTTGTGTTAACAACCATGGACTTCAAAGCCCTGGGTGAATTTCATTTTAACCTGTGAGAAATGGCAAAGAAGATACAAAAATGAATATATAAGGAAATGATGACATATGTAGGCCTTAATTTAGGAAGATAGAAGCAGTACAGTAAATATTAAGGTGGAAATTAATTATATAATGATGTCTGATAGTTTGCATAAAAATGCAAGTGGGTAAAAAACAGAAGATTATACAAATCAGCTGGCAATAATGGGGAAATAGGAAGGTTTACTCTCATCTGACTGAACCGTACTAGACTGAAAATAAAATGCTGGAAAGAATTTGACTGAAAACCCAAATGACTGAAACCCATTTCATTGAATCAGAAATCATTGAAAATATTCAACATATGAAAATACAACATAAAATAATGTTTGCTCAGGGTGGCAAGCACCCTGCATGCCCTCCTTGGAGTGCTTTTTCCCCCACACCCCTTTAATTATATATAAAACCCACCATACATAGTGAATCAGTGATAGTGCACAAATAAAAACAACTGTAGATTTGCAGATGTGACAGAACAGGATACGGAGACTGGCAATCCACACATAATTGTCTAGGATCACTTCCATAGCAAATCACATCTTCAGAAATGACACCTTCACATACTACCTACACGTCTACACTTTTTTATAATTTGTGATTTGGTGAATGAGTTTACAGTCAACTGGGTTTGCCTATAGAGAGATAGTAAAAAGATAGGGTTTAAAATGTTAAGAAAAAACATTAGTAAGGCAGAAGAATTAAGAAGTGAATAATAAACTTTATGATATGAGCATAGTACAATGCGGAAGGTTTATGAAAAATTGCTACAACAGAAAATATATGACTGTATGTGCAGAGAAGGAAATGGAATATTCTAAATCAGAAATACAATTAAGTGATGCAAGAGTATGAAGTGTTGTTAGAAAGAAATGATAATAAAATGAAAAGGAAAACATAGCGTTCTGATAATAATAGGCAGAGAAAGAAGAAAAAGGAGGATGACATCAGGGCACAAATACTTGTTGAATGGAAGGCAGGAAGAAATGGTACCATTTTTGAAAAACATGGAATGTATGATGATGGTATAATAAACGATGTCCATAATAAAAAAGAAAAACTTTATACAATCAGGAAGAAATTAAAAAAGTAACAATAGATTATATTGCTATATTAAAGAAATTTACAAGAAATAAGTAAAGGAGAAATCTGATAGAAAATAGAAATAAAAAAATAAAGAAAGAGCAAGTTAAATAAAAATTGTTGAAAAATAATTGGATGAAGCATTAGAGAAAGTGAATATAAAGGGTGTGTCTAGTCTAGATGGAATATGACACTTATTTAAAAAAGAGAGGACACTTGGGGAGGAAAAATGTTTTGGAAGTAATGAATGAATGGAAGAATGTTTTAGGGAAAAGAAGTTTTAAGGATAAAGAAGTATGCGAGTGTGACATAAAACCCATATACAGGAAAGATGAAACCACAGATATTAAGAACTGGTGGTTGCATACATTAAGGAATATAGATTGCTAGATTTTTATTCAAATTCTGCAAAAATGTTTAGTAAAATGACATATATTGTGATCAGTGAAGGCATGTATTGTATAATAGGAAAAGAAATGAGAGATGTTAGTTTTGTTAAAAGGGGTGATAACTTAATAAGAGAGGGAGAAGTTATATCAAGTTGCTTCTGTATATGTTGCAAAAGCATTTGAGAGAGCATGGGAAATAATCATAGGTTATGGGAAAACTAATAAAGAGTTTTACAGTCAGTAGAGAAAAAAAACATGGAATGAAGTTATATTGAATAGCCACATAGATAATGATGTGCAGGTACAAAAAAGGGATAAACAAGGGTGTCTGAAGAATGGGGTTGTATGATTATGTTGATGAATGCAGCAGTAGGAAATTATCAGAGATATATAAGAGCATCTGAATGGGAAATTCAGGGGTACTTTGCCTATATGTATGTATGTCTTACACAAATGATTGAACAGGCTTAGCAAAAAAAGGTAAGGCTGAGGAAGGTGATAGTGCACATATATATGTACATGTGAAACATAACCGAAATATATCACTTTGACCAGAATTCCTTTCACTTTATCATAATCAAACAGCAGTGATGCACCCAGTCCTAAATTCAATATTCTTTTATTGGGTGGAAAGGTTATGAATGAAAACTGCTAACTATTAACCTGAACAAATTGATTTATCTGATGTACTAAGATTATCTGCGTGGGAATAGGAGGGGAATCTGTGTGTGAAATATACATAACTTTTTTTTCTAGGCTATGTATCTAATTTCTCTGCAATAACACTTCCTTTTAGTTGCACAGCACATAACTGTACACAAAATCATAAAGAATGTTGTACTGTTATAGCACAAGAACTAAAACTAATATTCATTTGTCTGTAAAAGTGAGGTTTTGAAGTATTTGAACTGTTTAGATAGAATAAAGAAATCTTGATTGGGGGCGGAACACTAGCACTCAAACATTCAAGGTGCAGGTGTTCTATTATCGCTTCATCACACTTCTTATAACAGTATGATAACAAATAACTAGATTTGTTAAAAAGTGCAAGAAAGTATAGACTGCAGGCTGTCTATTGCATTGTAGTCATTTTTTTGTAAGGGTAGGGTAAATCATTTCATAACTTCAGTTTTTCCTGTTTCTAGGCCTAATGCCTTCTAGGAACCCAGATCCTTAATGTTGAATTTTAACATCCTATACCATATGCATATGTCAATTCTGTCTTTGAAGTGAGAGGTAATGTTTAAGATTTTTAGGTCAGAGGTTAACTTATTCCATACTTTTGGTATGATTTGCGCAACAAATCTTTCCCTTATAGTAAAATTACTTACCACTGTCCTAAACTTTGTGTCCTCATATTGAATAGTTTTCCTGCATCTGTAAAATGCTGTTATAGTCATATCCACTAGGGTTTCATCCTTTGAGATTCTGAATGCTAATCATGAAGTATCTGAAGAGTTATTTGTGAATCTTTGTTCTTTAATGGAATTCTCTTAATAAATGTATTTTCTAGCATCTGTTACAGGTTGATTTGGATTTGAGTATAAGAGCAGAGGCTTTAATTTTATCCCATGACTGTTTTTTTACAAGGGTTTATACAAGCTGCAAGAGTTATTTCATAATTAGTACTCAGAAATATGAATGCAGACTTAACAGTTTAATAGCTTTACTTTTAATAATCGTAACAGTGGATATGAAAGTTAAGCTGTTCTATATAATCATACTCAGAATTTTCATTTCATTAACTACTAACTGATTATTGTTGACCAAAATCATTTGCTGTCCTATCGTATTTTGACCAAATGTCATAACACTGCATTTTTAACTTTCAGTGTACTATCATAAGTGGAAACTAAGAACATCAGGGATGAAGGCAAAAGAAATATTACTGAACACAGTGTATATAAATGGCAAAAATTATATGATTGCACTTTTCATTGTCTTGGTTATTCGGTATTCATAAAGACTGTACATAAAAGGATAGAATCAAATATTAATAGCTGGTTGGTTATGACATTTGATTGTATTCAGTTGTATGATTTTAGGATGCACATTTATAAGATAATGAGCTGGGTTTATTAAAATTCTGATGAAATGTTGTTTTGCATGAAAACCACCTTCCCAAGAGTTGAATCAACTTTTTAGAATACTACATGCTTTTGATGTTGCTGACTGTCATTTTTGAGTGTCCAGTTTATTTTGTTGTTGTTGTTGTTTTTGTTTGATAAATGTATTAGTGTTTTACCTCAAATTGGGTACAGTGAGGGGTGGAGAAGGCATGGAAAGTAGTAGCAGAGTACAGGGTGAAGTCACAGTGAAATGAGTGGTGGAAGAGGTGTGGCTTTTGTGTGTTTTTTGCCTCTTCCAATGGTAGCAGCCTTAATTTTGTTTGTTTGCTAGGTAAGTGAACTAGTCTGAGGACCCTTATCAGCAATGACCAGCACAGTGTAGACATAAACAAGAAACATAACATGCCATGAGATAATTAAAACAAGCACACACTAAAGCAGACTAAAATAATAGAATAACAGCATCCAAACTAATAATAAGAGAGCAATGCAACAAGAATTTGTGCTCCTACATGGCACTCTGTTATACAGTAATGATGACATGACAGAAGACTAAATGATAATCAGACACAAACAAGATAACAGCTACAGAGGCAATGTGATATCTAAAGTACATAGAATAAGTGAGTAACAAACACAACCCCCTAGTTTGTAGAGATGGAAATGCTGCAGCAAGATGAGAATATGTGTTGCTCAGCTTCTTGCATTAATGTATTGAGATATGTGATAGACAGACAAATGACATCTCAAAAATAGAATAAGTTAGGTGTCAGCCCTATATCCTATGACAGAATAAAGATGAATGGCTAAGGCATGGTTTACCACAACAGACAGGAAATCATTTGGCAGAAATCAGATGGTGTCTCTAAAGCAGTTACATTTATTATCTAGATGTTTTCTAGATGTTGTTTGAAAGATTTCTTGAAGTTTCTCAGAATTTCAGATGGTCTCAGGAATGCTATTTCAGGTAGCTGGAATGATCTTGGAGAATTCCCATTTACAAGACAATAGAGTGAAAGAAGGATTCAACATTTGCAAGCAAATGGCGTTTCTGAGAGAATTCCTTTCTTCTCTGATTGTTTACTGTGGAAAGCAGGCAGTACCTTTCACTGAGAATTTTGTAAGTGAGAGAACTGACAAAAAATGCAGAGTTAAGGATTTTTTTTTTAAAATAGTAATGCAGTGATGCTCATTTGTTCTCAGCCAGTTAAAGTAGAGTAGCAAAAACCAGTACCAGACAGGCCATATTCTATTCAAGGCAGGAGAATGCTTATAACAGCTTGCCTGACTTCTAATGATTCTAATGAGAGTAGGTTAGAAATTTTAATCGAAGACTTCAGTTGAGAAAGAGCATTGTTGACTTGTGACCCAGTGAAATAATTAAATGAGAGGTTCTGATTAAAGGTGATGCCAACATATCATTGATATTTTGTCCAAGTGATTTCCCAGTGGAAGGATAATGATGAATATGTTGGGATTTTGTAGCTTTTGGGTGGACCAAATATCATAACTGTATTTATTTATTTAGCATTAAGTTATTTTGTTACTGTACAGCCAGTTCCAGATAGATTTATAACCTTCCTCCTGGAGGTGACTGCTAAAAGTGTTAAGCTTCTTCCAAGAATTCATGACAATATTATCCTCATATAAGATATAATTTGTTTGTGACGTATCCTAGGTAAGATCATTTATAAATAGTGAAAATAGAAGGAACTCTAGGACTGACCTTTGAGTCATTCCTCTGTTAGTAGTGCCAGTTAGAGAACACTTGTTAAGACAGAATATTCGGTACTTACATATTATCACAACCAGATTCTAAATGACTCACTATGCAGTTCGGCATGGTACAGACGAGCAAACAGCATGACAGAAACTACAAGTGCTATAGTGTTATGGAATGAGCAGGCTGTATGGTTTGTGGAAAGTAGTGGAAGTACCACATTTAAACAAGTAAGGTGGAGAGCATTTTAGTTTCACTCTTCTAAGGTCATACAGGTGCCTGGATGCTTGATGCATACACATTCAGCATTTTGGCCATCCTTGTTGAAAAACACGTCCTTTTACCTCATTACTGTTGCGTGCCGCAGATTTTCAATTACTTTTCTTGGATTTTCTAGAGTGCTTAACAGTGAATTATTTAGTACCATTTCAGTTTCTATGCTATCCATGCACTTGTAACAATGCAGCAGCATGACTGCTGAGGTTATTCACCTGCACCCTGCAGTAAGAAACCGGGCATGCAGTCAGGGCCTGGAAAATGGTTGACTGCTTCTTCTTCTGTCATGGAAGAGTTACCGCAATTGTTGGGAATTTAAATTTAAAACATTTGTTTTCCTTTGCAGCTTCATGCAAAAAGTATTCTGCTCAGTTACATTCAAGCTGCAACAGGAAAACATCGCTTTTAATGTATTTTGACAGCCATCGCAGTAACATTTACAACACAGAAGAAGAAACAATCAACCGTTTACTTTCATCATTTTCCATTACACTTCCTAATGTAATTACTCTTGTAAACAGTACATCCTAAAAAAGTTGGATTTTGTTACCCAGACAAAACAATAGCTTGAAGGTCTGCCAGAAAAGATAGCGACAGTCACTCGGTTAGAATCTGGTTGCGATAATACATAAGTACCAAATATTCTAGAACTTTGATTGGGAAGGAAGCTCTAAAGCCACTGTTACACACTGTATAACATATCTCTTGGTATTCATAAAGCTTGTGCCAGGTGCAGGCGTAGTGTTGGCGTTCTAACACCAAATATGGCCGCCAAGCAATCCAGGTATAAGCTGTTCCCATGTGCACTACCTGAGTAAGCTACGCCTGCATAACTTCCGGGCCCTGTATGCTAATTACACCAGGTGCAGCAGTGTAGCATGCAAATGAAGGTATGTAGTGATCCAGGAAGTGGTGCAGGCGTAGTGTAAGCATGCAGAAATGTAAACCGTAGAAAACGGTTTACATTTTTGCAAACATAAAATCGGAGCCATGACAGCCGACCAAACACATGTATTATTTTGTTAATATATGCCAATGGTGAAATATATAGCCATTGGCATAAAAAAATGTACAAAATATAAAATTAACATTTAATATATATAGTCGCACTATCGCAACGTGGAAGTGCAGGGTAGCAGCGCGCAAAGGGGATCGCAAGGAAAATATAAAAATATAGAATAAAACTGCAATGTAACACATATCATGATTTCCCCATAATAGTCAATGGCAGGCATGCTACACCATACTATGTTGCAAGGGTTGCTAAGGGGCTGTGACAGTGTTATGCGCATAGGTAGGAATTAGTAGGCAATGCCTTGCAAATGAGAGGAGTAATAGTGAATCACAGATTCCCTGCTGGTGTAAAAATGCATTTCTCAGTGTAGCGTTATAACACCGAGGTGTGCCCTTGAGATAAAGATGACATCAAGAGAGGGGTGTGTCGTCATTGCTGTAAGCACACTGGAGCATTGCTAAACCAGTTTGCCCTTAGCTAGGCAAAGCTGCAGGATAGGGGTGTGTTGAACTGGCCATAACTTTGCTTAGCTGAGAGTACACAAGGTAACTGAGTATGCATATGAATGGAGATGAAAACGCGCATAAACCCGGTAAACAGGTTTGCGCGGCCCACACTGCAGCTGAAACAGGAAGGATATAGGAAAGAAATAAGGAAATGCTGCAGCAGGGAAATTGAAGCACAAATGACTAATTAGCACCTAGGAGCCTGCAGTAGCCCATTGACAGCAGCCACCTGCAGAACAGGAAAGGGGAGGGGCTCTACTGCAAAGAAAACAGTAAAGTGTCAAAGCAGAACAAAGCCGATTTGCAATATATGAGCTACAAAACACATTTTTCCATGACTGGGTAGGGAAAGTACAAAACAAGAAAGACAGCAGGTGAATGCATGCCTGATAATGGGAGGGGATCCAGGTTTAAAAGTGAATTAAAGGGCAACAGATTATTCAAGGCAGGCAAGCATAACTCCACAGTAAAGGCCCCACACTTGCAGTACTCATTGTAAAACCCATAATTAAGACAGTCTGCAGCTGGAATAGCTCATATACACCCAATGACATCAGCAGTATCCATAGCACAATAGTATAAATTGTGAAAGCACCTCACACACATTTGTGTATTCCCATACACTCTGTACCAGTGGTGTATACAGACGGGGAACTTTTAGTATGTACATGTTAGGGGCTGCCATAGCTTTGATCCACCAGTATGTGTTGGAGACTGAAGGTGGTGTGGAGGATGATGCACATGACCACCTCAGGCACCAGAGGAGGAGGAGGAGGAGAGTGTTCAGACTCAGGGTAACCTACCATGGGCTACATCATCTGGAGAAAATAGAGTGTTACAGGGTGGACATGGACATCCTACAGCAACTTGTGGAGCTGTGCTGGCCACGCCTCAGAGCCAGAACAAACAGAGGGGAACCCATCCCAGTGGATACGAAGGTATGTGTAAGCCTGAGAATACTAGCTACAGGTACCTTTCAAAGACCAACTGGGGATATCATGGGGATCTTACAGGCATCAGCATCCAGGGTACTATACTAATTCCTGGATGCCATGTTACCACATGCCAATAAGCACATATACTTCCCCTGAACGCAGGAGGAGTTGGCCAGCAATATGCATCTCTTCCACCATGTGGCAGAATACCCAGAGGTACTGAGTGCAATAGACTGCACGCACATACACATTAAGTCACCACCTGGTGAAGAGGGTAGGTGCTACATAACCCGCAAGGAATACCTCTCTATCAACTGCCAGGTCATGTGCAATGCCCAGGGCATTATCATGGATGTTTGTGCTGGCAGCCCTGGAAGCTATCACGACTCCCACATCTGGCATGCCTCACAGCTGTATCAGTTATTTGCCAGGGGGGACATCCCAAATGGCCACCATGTGGAGGATGCTGGCTATGTATTGGAACCGTGGATGATGACTCCCATCAGAAATACACACACACACCCATGCAGGAATGCCATAATGAGGCACACGCACAAACCAAAATCATCATAGAGCATGTGTTTGGGATGCTGAAATCATGATTCAGTTGCTTGGACATATCTGGTGTAGCCTTGCAGTACTCTCCAGGCACGTGTGCCCACATCTACATAGTATGTGCCATGCTACACAATATGATCCTGCAGAATCAGCTGCAGCAGGGACAGAATGGTGAAGGCCCTCATAGCCCACCACCATTGCCAAGGATCCCACAGGCACAGAGGTACTTAGACCATGAATACCCTGAGTCAGCCCCAGTAGGCAGATGGAGGCGTGCCCAGTATGCCCATGTCTTGGCAAGGAGGGAACGTATAGCACACACACTGACAGTGTAGGCACCTAGGGACTGACACCTGTCTCCACCTGCACACACAGTAAAAATGGATAGCACTCTCACAAGAGTACCTTAAATTGTCATGTATAGGCAGTCTACTGTGTGCCTCCAACATAGGCAGCCCTCAACTATTGCACACACAACTGCCATTGGCACAAGGTAAGTCAACACCTGAACAGTAAATGAAGCTATCAGCATGTGCTGATACTGTATGTATAAGTTCATAGGTAGGTACTTGGCCAACTGCCAGATGCCATTCATAAGCCTAGCCAAAATGTGTCAGTTTTTGCCACCCCGTTGATTTATTAACTGTCCCTCTGTGGAGCAGAGCCAGTGGTGTGATCCCTGAGGTGCATCTACTGTTCCCCATCCACTCTTCAAGGTTTCGCTTGCAGAGTGTTAGTGAGGGTCTCTGTATAATGTAGTTTGGGATGTTGTTCCAAAATATGGGGAGTGTCTGTGACAGGAATCCATCCCTCCAGCATCTTCCAGTTATTGTTGTGGCAAGGTTCAGCTCACTACAGTGTGTGGCTCACTGTGACATGGATTCCCATAGGTGGAGCATATCCATTAAGCCTGAGTTCGACATGGCTGTTTTGGCCAGCAGAGATCATTTCTGGGTAAACGAGATGCAACTGAGTAAAGCAGGAGTTTATTCAGTCTGGCTGCTTAGAGCATATGTTTGAGGCCAGTAATCCTCTTGGCGAGGTACATTCATGGACGTTCCAGCTGTTGGAAGTGTCTTCTGAGGTATATCCCAAATGGGGTATTATACCCTATGATGGGACTGATGATTGATGAGTAAAGGGGCACTATAACCTCAGTATGTCTAGATGGGAACCCTTTAGTAATCAGATGGCCTACATAGAAGGATGTCCTAACTACTTTGGAGATATGATTGTCAAAGGGGAGATCACTATCTACCTTAGTCCTCAGATACTCCAGTACCTCGCCCGTATTAAAGTGGCTGCCACATATGTATTAATATGTGGGTGCTTAATATTCCACAATGGAATGACCATGCAATTAGTGGCACTTGGCTGGAGGCCATGATGTTGACACCCTGTGTCGGTCTCTGTGAGGCGCCTTGAGGGATGTCTGTGTCAGCTGGACTATCAATCATGGTTCCCAGTTCACAGTCATTGCCAAACATGGTCTGCCGTAGTCCACCTGTGTTTGCCTGTATCTCTGAGAAGTATATGCCAAACAGTAGGGCTCCCAGGACTAAGTCCTGTGGGACATCAGTCATGACTGGTCAAGAGATGGACCTGGAGACCACTAGTTGTACCATGTGGGTTCTGTGTGTAAGCCCACTGGCAACCCAACCTGTGATGTATGGGTGTATGTACAGGCTGGTGTGTTTATCAATAATACCTTAGTGGGGCATGGTGTCAAAAGCCTTGGTGAGGTCCAGGTAGTATGTGTGAACTACCTCTCCCATCATATAATGTCTTGGTGACTGTATGTAAGATGTCAAACAGGTTCAGTAGGCATGAACTGCACTCAACCAAGCTGACCTTGTTGGGTCACGTGTTTGGATGTTACCGATGTCTTTGCTAATGAGTGCCATGAGGATGCGATCCATACCATTGCAGACCAGGCTAGTCAGGCTTATGGGGTGGTAGTTACCATGGTCAGCTGTGATTCCACCTTGATGGAGTGGAATAACCGTTGCCATGCACCATTGTATGGGCTTGTAGCCTGTGGAGAGGCTGAGGTTGAAAAACTTAATTAGGTGGGGGGTGAGGTTGTCTTGTACAGTTTGCAAGATTTAGTCTGGGACATCTACCTCCATTGACACTGTGTTCTGCTGTTAGAGAGGGCCATCTCTACCTGTGTGTCTCTGATGTGTGGGATACTGTACCTTTCGGGTAGTGTTGTGGGCTCTTTAGGGGTGAAGTATGCACTGAATGTATCTGCAAGGATGTTGGAGATATCAGGAGGGTCAGTATATTTTGTGTTATATTTCATCGGCACAATGCAAATCTGTGTGTCACCACTTAGATCATTGTCATAGCCAAAGAAGGCTTTGTGGTTATCTTTCGAATCATTGCATATTTTCCTGCTGATGTTAGCCTTGGATGATGTCACGGGGAACCTACGTATCATACTAATAGTGGTCATGGATGTCTGCCCTTCGTGGGATTTGCTGTTTGTCTGGAACACTGTCCTACTTCTGTAGTATAGCTTGTTTATTGCAGGGGTCCACCAGACTGGTGTCCTTGTCTAGGAGGAGTGAGTCTTGGTTTACCAGTGATGGCACGATCCATACATCCATGTAGGTGCTTATAGATTGAATTTGTAAATCTGTCTGTATCTTTAGCAGTGTTTCACTGTAGTGTGTGGGCTGCAAAACCCCCACCCCTGTCACTGGTAGTGTAAATTTAGCTGTAGGAAAGGTATACACTGTGGTTTCCATGAGTGGAGGAGATGTTTGCATGTGGAAACGGTGAATAGTTCATGGTCAGATCTAACTAGTGACTGGTTAACCTCTGTTGTGGTGCAACTGTTGCTCATGTTGGTGATGACCACTTCTAGTATGTTTCCACCCCTCGTTAGGGAGGTTACCACCTGATACAGGGCATATGAGGTGATAAATTCCAAGAAGTGCTGGGCCTGGAAGTGAGTACTTGAGTAAGTTTCCCGGTTAATGGTGGGGTAGTTGACATCGACCAATGCCAGGGTGTGCGTTAGGACTGTCATGTTCTCCACTGTCTCCAGGTAGGCGGAGTGGTGCTCCTGGGTCATGGAGGGTGATCTGTAGCAGGCCACAGTTTACATTGCAGTTGTGGCTGATGTTAGCTGCACATGGATGATCTCAGAGGTATCATGTCCCACTAACCTGGAGGTGTAGGTATCCCTGATGAATATGGATGCACCCCCTCCATGTCTGTGTTAGTCCATGTTCTGTGGCTGAAATGTGTGGTATGGGTTATAGTCTGGTAGTGCTGGTGTGCTCTGAGGAGCCATAAGACAGGTCTCAGTTACTGCACAGATGTTGACGTTGTCCATCCTGAGGAGTGTTGTGAGTACATGCATGTTGTGATCACAACCCCTGGTGTTGAGTAGCATAACCCTCATTGATTCTGCTATTGTGCTGTTTACGGAGCTGGTATTCACCTTTGAGACTCTCCTAAAAAAGGCACCATGGGGGCACCAATAGCCTTGGCCAGTATTCAAAAGCATAAGGCTGACATATAAGCCGGCATGGTACTGTTACATGCATGTTTCCCATTTGCGCTTGTTTCTCATCTCTCCTGTAGGTAACCTACTGATAAGCAATTGAAAGCCTTAAACTTATACAAGTCTTCTGGATTCCATGATAGGCTTTTGGAGTGACTAAGTATCAGTGTTCTGTATGTTCTTGCTGTACTTAACTGTTTCCTGACTACATGGTGATTTCTCACTGTATATTGTGATCTGAAAGTCTGTTTATTCACATATTATGGCTGTGATGGCTTGCACTTTAGAGGTTCACAGATAGCCCACTGCCTATCTGCCCAAGGGCAATTAGAAGCATAGCTACAGTGTATTGGTTTTCTCTGCACCATTGATTAAGTAACTGAGCCACTGTCAAGCATAGCCAATGAAGCAATTCCAGGCAGAGTTGCCAGAAGCTGTTGAAGACTGGGGTGGTGGAGGGTGATAGGGGCACTTAGTGATCTAAAGAGAGCATGTTAATGTGGCAATTCAACACCATTCAATTTCCCCAACAGGTCTCGCAGCTATCAAACTGGACGGGCTCCCCCACCCCCTGGCTGTATGGTTCTGGGACACATGATCCCAGGGGTGTATATTCTGTTACCCATTCACACAACAAGGTTTCCCTTGAAGTGTGTCAGTGAGGGACTATGCCTAATGTAGTTAGGAATGTAATGTAGTGTCTCACATTACATTTGATATATGTTGTTATTTCAAGAGTAAGTGCAGTTCAGTGGGTTTGGGGGCCTCCGCCCTTTGCTTAGCCTAGCTTACACATAGAAATCATCTAAATAGGAAATAGGAGGAAGCAACGTTAATGTCAATAGTGTAATGGTTACAGCATCTGCATAGTATCTGTGCATTCGAGGTCCCAATCCCAATAAAGTCAGGGATGTTTATCATGTTAAAAAGTATACCTTAACCACAGCTTTCATATTTAGGTAGTAATCATCTGTATAATAAACATTCAAAACACCCATATAAACCCATATGTGCTGGAGAGTAAAGTCAACAGAGAATGTAATGTTATGTAAGCACATAGTGAGATGTTACTTCACTTAAATGCATATATCCTGAGTAGTTAGTGGATGTGGCCGTGTTTGCGCGCACAGGTTATACGTTACAAAGTTTGTTTAACTTTGTTTAACCACTGCTATAATGTCACACAAACACTTTTAAACATGCTTACAACTGCTTAAATGAGCCTTATTCTGGAGTAAAAAACATTTTTAAAGCATCGCAGGTGTTGAACCGCGGACCATGCACACTACAGTCATGGGACTTACCACTAAGCCATCTGAGGTGTAGACATGTTTCAAGGTCTTTAGACTACACCTTATACCATATGCATTCCACTGTAATGACCACAAATGGGACAGTCACTTTGTGTACATATGTACAGTACATTGTAATGTACTGTAGTGTGTGAACCAACACATACAAGTCTACATATGTATTACTGTTACAAATTAATATGAAATATATATATATATATATATATATATATATATATATATATATATATATATATATATATATACGTCACTGATGTCTGCACATAGATATAAATATAAAGATATATATTATACAGTTACATCAATGGCCATATATATAAACATCTAAGAACACACTTTGTGACACAGAAGCAATCCAAAAGAATTGAAGTGTACACAAATCACATGCAGCTCTGGTATTATAACTATTAATATTAACCTAATTCACCATAGAAGGGATGGTTGTTGTGTATGTGAAGATTGGGTCGAGGGAGGAATGATGGATAATGAAATCATGCATTAAGGAGAGCCTGGGTCGGATGTTCAATAAGTGAACTGGAGGGGTATACATGGAGTATGGGGACAATATAAAAAGGACACAAAACAAGACCCTTTCTCATTCATAATACACCTTGTCATGTCACACTGCAACACCTAATTTCACAAACATATGAACATTAACATGTATCAGATATATGTACACCAACTGACTGTCACATTTGTTTTCAGTAGTGAGGAATGTCTGTAGTAAAATGAATATTCTAAATACCATAACATTTGTACATATTTCAGATGCCTTAGTAGTAAAGTCAGTGACTGTGGTGTTCGTGGTCCCGGGTTCAAGACCTGCAAGGTCTATTAAGTTATTTTGAAGTCCGGAATAAAGGCTGTTGGATGCAGGTGGATTAAAGCAGTTTTAAGTGGGTTTGCATGACGGTAAGCGGAGAAGCAGTTCGCAGGTTTCACCTTTGCTTAACGTCGCTCAGACCACAGGCAAACCTGCTTTCAACTGCTTAAATGTGCGTTATTCACACTTTCCCTACCAGTGCCTACTCTGAGAGGTAAAATAATAACACCTTCCAAGATTAGAACCTGCAACCATGTTCTCCATTCTCAGAGTAACCTATCACTAAGGTGCTTGAAAGGCACCTATCCTAGTTTTGCATGCAGACAGGTTAAAACACAAAAGGGAGGAATGTGTTGAAATAGGACAACTCGACATGTACCTAATGAAAGGTGTACGTGCATATATATAGATAAATATATATATATATATATATATATATATATATATATACATAGACAGATATATCTATATATATATATATATATATATATATATATATATATATATATATATATATAGAGAGAGAGAGAGAGAGAGAGAGCTACATAGAGACATGTCGATATATACAGATTTACATATATATGTAGATATATAGATAGGTTAAAAACATCTACACATCTATGGAGGTGCAGATAAACGTATGCCATAATATATATTATATATTATATCTATATACATATAAACACACACACACACACACATATATATATATATATATATATATATATATATATATATATATATATATATATATATATATATATATATATATTTATACACGTGTGTAGATTATTCAACTACTGTACAACATCTGCTGAAAACTTGACATACCTGGACACAGACACACTAACATTGCCCTATGTGAAATAGGTGCTGTTATACAATTGAACAGCTGCTGATGTTACAGGGTTTGTATGAAGTAATCCCGTTTCAGAGGGCTGAAAGGTTCATACACCAGGAAGTGTTACCGAGTACTGATTATCAGTACAGTATGATATACATTAACACCAAACTAAATATGTCTGGTAAGCACACTGTAAATCCTCTAACATTATATGCATAGCTATGCAGCCTTGTGCTAGTCAAATATCCTGGCCAGACTGAAACATATGCAGAAGTATTAAGTACAGACAGACCCTGCACAAGTAGCAATGTTCAGAAATATAACAGCAGTACTCCCATTTACACCAAATCCTCTAGGCATTACACACAATATATTACTGTTCATCTCTATACAGCTGTTGCAATAGATTTCAAACACACTTCCAGGCTGTATTCTTCACAAGTAAGGCAAAGGAACAACGCCCAAGTGGAGTACTCAGTTATACTCCACTGTTTCCATGGTATTGGCTGAGGCAGTAGCAGCGCAGCTGATGTGCGTGTAATTAGTTACTTAGGAACACCAATTGGTTATCGGGATAGCACATGTTACTGATCTGTAAATATAAAAAGTTGTCTTGTCACACATTCAAACCATCTGTATCTACCTGTAGGACAGTACAAAACACTGAAAGACAAACAGAAAATGAGTATTATACTAGTCAATAACACCTCCAATTACTAAGAAGGTATGTATAACATGTAGCATGTCTGTGTATGTAGTACCTGTTCTGTAAAAATTACAGTGTAATCAATCCATATCGTGGAAATAGCTATCTTGTAGCGATGTATTGTTGAGCAGTAGTAATGCTTGTCATATTCTATGTGCGTACTGCTGTAGGTCACAAGGCAAACTCCTCATATACCACAAGGGATGATATGGGCTTGGAACTCACCAGTTCACTTCCTGCCACTGTCAGTGTCAGGTTGGTCCAACATGTATGTGCTATAACAGGGGATAGTATATGTCGATATATTGTAACAGTCGACATATGTATGGGTGTATAAGTAAGATGAACATGTCAAAGGTGGGCTTACTGTGCAAATATGGTTTGCATTGTGGGATATTGTGCCAATAACTGTGTAATGTACAGTATTTTAGGCAGATCTGTATTCCATTCTACATAGCATTTATGTTATGTTATGCAAACAGTAGTTATGTCTATTGGCAATTACAATACTCAATAACAGGATACATATCACTTGTATTCATCTGACAGTTTAGCAGCATGATAGCAAAGATAATTGGAAGAGCTGGGTAACTATCCATGCACATAACACATGTAATATCCACCTCTCTAGTATCATTTGCAAGCAATAACAGCTGTGCATGTGTACATGTTATGCAAATGTGTAGTGACCCTTGTTACAGGGCTGGACCTCTCTAGTATCATTTGTAAGCAATAACAGCTGTACATGTGTACATGTTATGCAAATGTGTAGTGACCCTTGTTACAGGTCTGGGCCAAATGGCTATGTGCACACCTACATAAAGCGGATATTGAGAGTAGAGACACACTGGTTGAACTATCAGGTTTGTGTAGCCTAACCTCTCATTGCCAACCTAACAGCCGCTTGCACATATTGTACGTAAGGTAGTGTACAGTACTGGTAATGAAACAGGTTGCATATCATCTTTAACTCCATTGTAACATCTGCAGTAGGAGTGTAAGATGTAGGAGACTGCTGCCCATGTGTAATAGCTGCTTCATAGGTGATGGCTTACATTATCTGATTATATCCTGATCATGTTGATAGTGGCATCAGAGTCTATTGATACATGACTCTGTTTGGGGAGTGGGTGTCTGTGCCCAACAGAGCTCATGGTCCTGGTGGATATGTGAGTATATACCCAGAGAAGGCAACAGACCTGTAGACACTTGCGTCATCTGTAATCAACTATCAGGATGTGATGTGCTCCTCAGAGGAGGATTGCTGCTAAAGGCAGCTACAATGTTTCCGTAATAGCCAGTGTTGTCATGTCCATAACACAAATATTTACATGTGAGCATCACTGTCTAAAACATCTTCATAAGCAATATGTAAACTAAGCACAGTACTTGGTACTTGTAGTACTGAATGCTCATACATGCATGTCCATTAGTCAGCTACTGGTGTTTACTAATGTCAGCTTTGTGTATGTGGCCATCCTGGGGGTAAGTAATCTCTATGCCATGTACACTGCCAAACCTACCTAACACTACATCCCACACATTGTCTGGGATGCAGGAACAGGGGTAAGCTGGAAGGCAGTCCAGGCTACAGCCATTACTGGATTGGACAGTCATGAGGTGTAGGTTAACACATGCAGCTCATCAACACAACCAACACATACCCTTACCAGAACACAGTAAGGACACCCACACACACTACCAGAAATCACACACATTCACAGATGCTTCTAAGTATCTGCCCAAACAAGTGACTTCCCAAGCTGGAAGAGACAAACAATGAAATACACAAACTGTATGACATAGTTTGCATAATTGTGCCACACCTCAGAACACGTGGCCAGAAACATGCCCCGCAGTATTCTTTTATTTGTGAATGCAAATTCTAGCACTATATTACACACCATCCTATACAAGGGCATACAAACTTTCAGCTGCCTGTCTGCCATGATTAGCCACATACCCATGCACTCAGACCAACTTTTGAACTATACACATGGCTCTGGCATATTCCATGTCATTGTGCAGGACCTGTGATGCAGCAGCCTGGACTGCATGGAAACACATGTAGGAACAGTCAGGTCTTGTAGCCCATGCAGGTATGTCCCAAGGCCTGGGTAGCATTATGCCACTGGCCAGAATGATACTGCAGTACAGGGACAAAAGGATTTTATTCCACAATTGTCTAATGTAGTGGTGCAAGTCAAAGGGTATCCAGTATTTGTCTGCCTGGGATAACATGGTTGACTGATCATGATGCTTTGCCAGACAGAGCCTGCACCTGTCACCCCTGGGAATCTGGATACTGCCTAGGGCTCATGCTTTCCCTATAGTGCTTTCATCATGCACAGTTCAAGAGAAGGTCCACTGCTGTTACAGGGACAGCCAAGCAATAAACTGTGGGTCTCACTACACAATGATACATGTCAGAAACACTATATGGACACACATATGTCAATCCCTAACATGGAGAACATACCTGTGCAGTGGCTGAGACATGTTTCAATGCTCCGGAGAGCACACCTGCATAGCTATGTTATAACACGTACCTCACCTCTTGCCCATTATCCTTTATTGGAACACACTGGTCGCAGGTGTGTCCATATTCCTGAAGGATATGTACACCCCCACGCTAGTTGCAGTTGCATAACTTTAGATGCATTATGTTGAGCAACTATCTTTGTGCCAAAGTGGAATTCAAATTGCACCTTGCGACAGATCACCCACCATGCTGTGGATTTCCCAACTGTCATAATGTGCTGTAATGGGGAAGATTAGGTTTGAAACAGAAAACAATAATAATGGCTACTCTCAACTATTCCATTATGAGCTGGAAAGACTCCTCATGTACTAACACCTGCACTCAATGCATATTGGATTCCATCAAACCCAATGACCTGGATCACAATAGTCACACAAACAGGGCTAACAGTATGCTACACATAGTCAATGTTATGCTTCCTAAGAGCAAAGTGGTGACTGTCATGGTACCCATGCAGATGGACAATTCATGTGCAAATGCTGAATCCTATACAAATGAACCTTAAGCAGTCACATACGTACAGTGATTTTGTCATTGAAACAGAACCAAGATTCAACCAAACACAAACAAGAAGGCAAACTGGTGGTGCCATGCTTTAAACAGTACCACAGAAGGAAGTAACTGTTGCAAGAGTGAACAACATGAGTGTAGGTGATCCCTGGTCAGCCTCAGTGAGATGCAGATACACCATATAAAACCACACAAAGCTACTGTGAAACTAATCAGCCACATATTATGAGGCCAACCACAGAGCATTCTATAGCTGTGTCATTAATCGTAATGGCAACAAGACCTGCCGTGCTGCACAGCACTATGGCATGGAAGTACTGCACCTGCAGAAATAGCACCTGTTCATCCAGATAGGGTCTTGGAGAACCTAAACCCACTCCCACATCCCCCAACAGCTACACATAGTTATATATCCATGTACACTACAGAGCCCCTGTAATAACAACTATGCAGGTACAAGCTGCACTCTCTAAAGCCATACATACAGCTTTCATAGGACCTGTCAACATCCCAGGGTGTATCCTACACAAATGTAAGAACAATCAGCTCTCCACATACACATCATGTTCAATCATAACACCATGTCAGGCTGTGTACACACTTAATGGTGCACAGCAACAGTTATCACTCACCACAAAGGGGGAGACACAATTGATAATGGGAAATAGTGCACTACTACCCTGCTGAGTCTGGTCTGAAAGGCCATGAACCATGATCAACATATTTGATGTACTCAGTACAGATGTAGATGACAGTAAGGTTGATTCACACAGCATATAATGACCTTGCCAGGTCTTAGGACACCATCACCCATACTGTTTTCCAACTACACTCAGTAAACTAGGTGTATATTCCTATGTCACAGTAGTGGTTGGCAACTGGACTGCTGGTAGAACCAACACTACAGAAGGTGTCTGACTAATACACGCACATCAAACCAGTGCCAGCCACAGTAATACAGGGTTCATTCTTGGTACACCCCCTCTTTGTTATCTATACCACACCCACACAGACTAACATAGAAGGCATTTGCCTATTGATGTTTGCAAATGACTCCGAACTAGGAGCAATAGTTGACTCAATGCGTGCTGCGTTCAACATACAGAATGGCCTTTGTGTGTCAGATGTGTGGTGTGTGACGTATGGCCACAATCTGACAGCTAAATATTGCATTGTCATGCCCTATGTTAAAAACCCTGTACCCATGAACTACCACCTAGGCAGCGGTCAACGTAATAGCAACTGTCATGTATGGGATGCAGCTGGACAGTAGTCTTTCCTTTGATAGTTACTTCACCACACCAGTCATATGTGGCACCCCTAATTATGACAGGGTGCCATCCATGAATATAGAGATAATTGTTCAGCCATACTCAACACTCATGTGACCCATAATAGATCACATATTTCCTTTAAGGGTTATGGCCCATGTGTAGATGGCCTACACTGCCCTTCCCAAACCCTAGCTCCACCATGTAGCATGCAGCCTACCCTGAATAAAGCCATGTCCAACCCAGAGATGTTGGACATGCTACACTTAACACATCCTGATCCCAAATAAACAAATACTTCATGGACATCCACCTTTCTAATACAAGAATCACAACATGCCTGACAGATGTCTGTCCCATACACTTAACATACTCTTGCCATACTATGCATCCCTGTCTAGCAAAGCTGCACATCGCCCCTCTCTGTGACATGGTGTGATGACCGCATGCCAAATATATCAGTAACCCTGTGGATCAGTTCTGTTGCACTGCTTGAACTGGCCACTGAAACTTATCTGTCTGTTGCCCTTAGCTAGGTAACCTGTCTGCCTAGGCTCATAAATGGCCCAGGGCATATAGCCTACTAGTTCACTATGACCATACATGCTATAGCTGATATCCAACCCTGCAAATACCATCAGGCTAGCTATTTTCCCATGTGTTTCACATGTGCAACACAGGCAATACATGGCAGGATGCTACACAGTTGTACAGTGCCATGTAGATGTATATGGAAAAACACATACATGTAAAACATTCTGTGAGCTAGTCTGCAGGGTCACAGGTCACATCCCTAAAGTCTATGTATGACTATATATGTGACATATACACAGCATTAAGGTTGATTGCATTAATATGAACACATCCAGGCATGTGCTGATAGGTAAAGACACCAGTACAGGCAAGCAGACATGCCCACATCAAGACAACATCCACATGGAGTATGAGCAATGTCATCACATGACACACACATACATGGTGATAACATCACATCACCAGTAAGTGCCAAATGTGTGTGACTTAAACATGTCAGTGGTGTTAGTGTCATGTAGATTTGCAAAGATTTATTTGTAATCTTAATAAATGTGATACACATGTATGTTCAGCTGTACTTCTGTACTTCTCTGTGAGTTACTGTGACCTGTCTCCATCATTATGTCTTCCAGGTATGCCATGTAGCAGGCTGCCAGTGCACACCCACTTGGAGGATGAGGTCCTCATCCCATACCTCCTCGACATCCATTTGACACTCATCAGCCATGTGCCACAGGATGCACAGCAGCGGGATACCATGTGGGAGGAACTCCGCAGGAGCGTAAATGATGTTGGTGGTCACAATTACACCTATCAGCAGGTGCGCCAACACTGCACCGACCTCATACGATAGGCGAAACAGTATGCTAATACAATCACTAGGGAACAAGGTGCAACAGGTGGGGGGGGACTCACCCAGCCCCCACTCACACGTACCGAGGAGCTACTGGCCAACCTGGGGACACCTGCAGACCTCCAGCCACAAGCTTTAGCTGGTATTGTGGAGGTGGGTGTCTCTCAACCACTGAGCCTGGAGTTGCCTGGTAAGTTAGTACTGCACATATAACACAACTATATTTCACATAGGTACATGTGTTACTGTACAATATGTAATGTAACATCATATGCAAGGCATGTATGCACACATGCCACATACTATAGTCTGCTACTCTATGTATGCACAGATGTGCATACTCCATAGTATAGTGCATTGTACTGGCTTATGTGCTAACATGGACATTGCACCCTGCAGCTATCATGCAGGTGTGAATAATGATCTTACTGCTGTGACACTCCTGTTTAGGTACCTCTGGCATTTTGCAGTGACAGCAGCCTGTGTCAGGTGAGATTATTATTATTTACCAGGTTTGATAATGCACAGATCATATTAATTGCATGCTATCTACCATAACACTCGTACACATAATGTTTGGTGGTCCTGTTAATAGACACTGGTCAGACCTGCAATGCATCACAGTGGTTACCCATGTGAAACAATTGAAGACTATATGAAACACCTACACTAAACCTTCCAAACTGTCATTGCCAGATGTGTGGACAACTGTGAATACAATGGTGGAGGTGTGTTTCACTATAGGTACAGGTACTACATATCAGCATTACACATGCTGGGAATACAAACAGTACTGTACAAAGATCATATGTGTGCACACACTCTAAATGTGTTAGAGCTGGAGTATGACCGGCCCACAGGATACACCCTTGTGGATTATACCCTTGCTATGAATGTCACACAATGTCATGTGCTATCTGACATGTCCATGACATGTAGTGGGCTGACTGCAACACTGCTCAACTGTCCTGCAAAACATGATGTCTCACATCCCATACATACCACCTTTTGTCTGCATAACCCTGTCCTCAGTGGAGCATATGACATCTATGGGTGTATGTCATATTGGATAACACTGACATGTGAAATAGATGGCCATCACAACCATTGGACAGAACATGTGTACACATGGCCATGGAGGATGGCCAGAGACATGAAGCAACACACACAGTAGAAGTGATGTACATGTGTGTACACCCTGTTGTACATTAGCTTAACATAATACAACTATGGCCTTTGTGTAATGGTGATATTGCAGATGTGAAACACTAAACATCATACAGGCCTGTGCACAGCTTGAGTGGGCATAACATGAAAGCACCACATAGCATGTCTTGAACATCTTGAGTGTGTCATGACATGAAAGCATTCAACTATGCAGTATCCAAATACATACATGTGTTGCTCAACATCCACATACAACCACATCAGGCTACAGATACAGTACATTCACCTTGCTGATGTCAGACATCACTGTCATGCCTGGTCTTCATGTGTGTGAGGTACACAGATGGCATGTGGGACATAGAGTACTGCTAAGTTAGCCATGTGTGGGCATAGTTGCCAGGCATCAGTAATACGGTTGCAGATGTGCAGGGGTGTCATCCATATACACTTCTGTGACCTGTGTCACACATTCCACATGAGGATTTAGTGTGTATACACCTCAGTAACGTGGGTCACATTCCATATTAGACATTTATTGTATGTGAACACAGTCATTGTTATGAACTGTGCCAGTAACTCACACTGTATAGCAATAGTGAAGCCACATGATGCCCTGCAATGGCTATGCACATCAGCTCAATGTGCAGTATGTCACTGCATATTTGTAGGGCAGACAGACAACATTGCGTCAGCTGAAGGCCCATGTTAGAATAACACTTCCCTGAATTGGGACACCATTACCGTACTGTAGATTGGAAAAGACACCATTGTGTTACACATGTATGCATGTCATTCAACACGTCAGCAGAAGACATATCATACTACATGTGATTGGCAAGGTCATACGCCACACATCAGGCCGGTGTACTGTAAACCTGTGCTGGTCTGTGTCACCATTGCAAAGTAAGGACAGCCATGTCAAACATGGGTGTACAGCCACATGCACAATGTCTGTAGACTCAGCTCAGGGGTAGGTGGAATAATGTTGAACAGACATGCACTGCTTTGGGGGAGATATGCAAGCTAGGGCTGAGGCAAACATAGTATTCAGTCGA